>NW_022261981.1:690000-950000 GCF_002021735.2 Oncorhynchus kisutch
TCCCCTATCACTTTACCTGTCTCATAACTCCTCCCATATCACTTTACCTGTCTCATAACTCCTCCTCTATCACTTTACCTGTCTCATAACTCCTCCTTTATCACTTTACCTGTCTCATAACTCCTCCTTTATCACTTTACCTGTCTCATAACTCCTCCCCTATCACTTTACTTGTCTCATAACTCCTCCCCTATCACTTTACCTGTCTCATTACTCCTCCCTTATCACTTTACCTGTCTCATAACTCCTCCTTTATCACTTTACCTGTCTCATAACTCCTCCCTTATCACGTTACCTGTCTCATAACTCCTCCCCTATCACTTTACCTGTCTCATAACTCCTCCTCTATCACTTTACCTGTCTCATAACTCCTCCCCTATCACTTTACCTGTCTCATAACTCCTCCTCTATCACTTTACCTGTCTCATAACTCCTCCCCTATCACTTTACCTGTCTCATAACTCCTCCCCGATCACTTTACCTGTCTCATAACTCCTCCCTTATCACGTTACCTGTCTCTGTCAGCCTCTGTCAGCCTCCCCCACTCTCTTTCTCTCTCTACACAGTTTTTCTACTCAAAGTGAGCCCGAGCCAATGCCATCAAACATAATAGAAACATTAAGTACACTGAGTAGGAAATATTATCTCCAAACAACATTACTCTTGTAGCTGTACCATGGAGAGTCATAGCAATGAATTTGGTTGTCAGAACAAAACAGATTTCTCATTCCCAAATTTGGTTACAAGACAAGAGCTAGCTGGTATTTACTGTACGAGTAGGTTGACAAAATACATTTGGTTTAGGGGAATACCTAAAACACAACCTTGATATAAAGTAGATGAATCTGAGTCTATCCATTGAAACATGGATGGCTTGTCATTGTGTCAGCCTGATCAGTGATAGACTTTAGAGGGTGATGGAGAGGAAATGGTGGCGCTGAGGTAGAGGACCCCCACTCTACGGCCACCTTGTTGCACCTTGTTGGCACACACAGCACGTGCTAACTTGGGAGGAAATGGTGAGCAGGGAGAGGAAAATGTATTATCATCATCTGTAGTTTGTCTTTACCCTTGAGAGAGCAATCTGATTCCTGCCTCCCGGGCAGAGCTGAAAAACCACTTCCTACCACCTCCTCCCAGGCCAGTGGAAGAGTTAGGGGTTCATGGGAGGAGGGGGGGGGGGGGGGGGGGGTGAAAGAGAAGGAGGGGGAGGTAAAAGAGGAGTAGGGTGAGAATGAGGAGGAAGAGACAGAGGAGGAGAAGGTGGGGGAGGAGGAGAAGGAGAGGGAGGAACAGAGGAGAAGGTGGGTGAGGAGGAGGAGAAGGAGGAAGAGACAGAGGAGGAGAAGGTGGGAGAGGAGGAGGATGAGAAGGTGGGGGGAGGAGGAGGAGACAGAGGAGGAGGAGGTGGGGGAGGAGGAGAAGGAGGAGGAGGAAGAGACAGAGGAGAAGAAGGTGGGAGAGGAGGAGGATGACAAGGTGGGGGGAGGAGGAGGAGACAGAGGAGGAGGAGGTGGGGGAGGAGGAGAAGGAGGAGGAGGAAGAGACAGAGGAGGAGAAGGTGGGAGAGGAGGAGGATGAGAAGGTGGGGGGAGGAGGAGGAGACAGAGGAGGAGGAGGTGGGGGAGGAGGAGAAGGAGGAGGAGGAAGAGACAGAGGAGGAGAAGGTGGGAGAGGAGGAGGATGAGAAGGTGGGGGGAGGGGGAGGAGACAGAGGAGGAGGAGGTTGGGGAGGACAGACAGACATGGCTATTGGTTACCCCACTGGTCTGGGGCTTAAAGTGGCAGCTGCTAGGGACTGGTTAGGACTGGTTGGGTCATTCAGTACGTCTGGAAAACCCTTAACAGTTCTAACACCCCTAAGATACAAGTACCACTCATAGAAATAGTATTACTAAGAGGGATGAAGCCCCTTGAAATGTCTGTGCGAGTAGGTACATCTCTATATGTTACCACTCTCCACTACATCACTATATGTTACCACTCTCCTCTACATCTCTATATGTTACCACTCTCCTCTACATCTCTATATGTTGCCACTCTCCTCTACATCTCTATATGTTACCACTCTCCTCTACATCACTATATGTTACCACTCTCCTCTACATCACTATCTCTATATGTTACCATTCTCCTCTACATCACTATCTCCATATGTTACCACTCTCCTCTACATCTCTATATGTTACCACTCTCCTCTACATCTCTATATGTTGCCACTCTCCTCCTCATCTCTATATGTTACCACTCTCCTCTACATCACTATATGTTACCACTCTCCTCTACATCACTATCTCTATATGTTACCATTCTCCTCTACATCACTATCTCCATATGTTACCACTCTCCTCTACATCTCTATATGTTACCACTCTCCTCTACATCTCTATATGTTGCCACTCTCCTCTACATCTCTATATGTTACCACTCTCCTCTACATCACTATATGTTACCACTCTCCTCTACATCACTATCTCTATATGTTACCATTCTCCTCTACATCA
This sequence comes from Oncorhynchus kisutch, assembly GCF_002021735.2. Classification (NCBI taxonomy): domain Eukaryota; kingdom Metazoa; phylum Chordata; class Actinopteri; order Salmoniformes; family Salmonidae; genus Oncorhynchus; species Oncorhynchus kisutch. The sequence continues at coordinate 692,505 of NW_022261981.1, forward strand.
CTATCTCCATATGTTACCACTCTCCTCTACATCACTATCTTTACATGTTACCACTCTCCTCTACATCACTATCTCTATATGTTACCACTCTCCTCTACATCTCTATATGTTACCACTCTCCTCTACATCTCTATATGTTGCCACTCTCCTCTACATCTCTATATGTTACCACTCTCCTCTACATCACTATATGTTACCACTCTCCTCTACATCACTATCTCTATATGTTACCATTCTCCTCTACATCACTATCTCCATATGTTACCACTCTCCTCTACATCTCTATATGTTACCACTCTCCTCTACATCTCTATATGTTGCCACTCTCCTCCTCATCTCTATATGTTACCACTCTCCTCTACATCACTATATGTTACCACTCTCCTCTACATCACTATCTCTATATGTTACCATTCTCCTCTACATCACTATCTCCATATGTTACCACTCTCCTCTACATCACTATCTTTACATGTTACCACTCTCCTCTACATCACTATCTCTATATGTTACCACTCTCCTCTACATCTCTATATGTTACCACTCTCCTTTACATCTCTATATGTTACCACTCTCCTCTACATCTCTATATGTTACCACTCTCCTCCACATCACTATCTCTATATGTTACCATTCTCCTCTACACCACTCTCCTCTACATCACTATCTCTATATGTTACCACTCTCCTCTACATCTCTATATGTTACCACTCTCCTCTACATCTCTATATGTTACCACTCTCCTCTACATCTCTATATGTTACCACTCTCCTCTACATCACTATCTCTATATGTTACCACTCTCCTCTACATCACTATCTTTACATGTTACCACTCTCCTCTACATCACTATCTCTATATGTTACCACTCTCCTCTACGTCACTATCTCTATATGTTGCCGCTCTCCTCTACATCACTATCTCTATATGTTGCCACAATTCTCTACATCACTATCTCGATATTTTACCACTCTCCTCTACATCACTATCTCTATATGTTGCCACTCTCCTCTACATCTCTATATGTTACCACTCTCCTCTACATCTCTATATGTTACCACTCTCCTCTACATCTCTATATGTTACCACTCTCCTCTACATCTCTATATGTTACCACTCTCCTCTACATCACTATCTTACATGTTACCACTCTCCTCTACATCACTATCTCTATATGTTACCACTCTCCTCTACATCACTATCTCTATATGTTGCCACTCTCCTCTACATCTCTATATGTTATCACTCTCCTCTACATCTCTATATGTTACCACTCTCCTCTACATCTCTATATGTTACCACTCTCCTCTACATCTCTATATGTTACCACTCTCCTCTACATCTCTATATGTTACCACTCTCCTCTACATCTCTATATGTTGCCACTCTCCTCCTCATCTCTATATGTTACCACTCTCCTCTACATCTCTATATGTTACCACTCTCCTCTACATCACTATCTCTATATGTTACCACTCTCCTCTACATCACTATCTTTACATGTTACCACTCTCCTCTACATCACTATCTCTATATGTTACCACTCTCCTCTACATCACTATCTGTATATGTTACCACTCTCCTCTACATCACTATCTCTATATGTTGCCACTCTCCTCTACATCTCTATATGTTACCACTCTCCTCTACATCTCTATATGTTACCACTCTCCTCTACATCACTATCTCCATATGTTACCACTCTCCTCTACATCTTTACATGTTACCACTCTCCTCTACATCACTATCTCTATATGTTACCACTCTCCTCCACATCACTATCTCTATATGTTACCATTCTCCTCTACATCACTATCTCCATATGTTACCATTCTCCTCTACATCACTATCTCCATATGTTACCACTCTCCTCTACATCACTATCTCTATATGTTACCACTCTCCTCTACATCTCTATATGTTACCACTCTCCTCTACATCTCTATATGTTACCACTCTCCTCTACATCTCTATATGTTACCACTCTCCTCTACATCTCTATATGTTACCACTCTCCTCTACATCACTATCTCTATATGTTACCACTCTCCTCTACATCACTATCTCTATATGTTACCACTCTCCTCTACATCTCTATATGTTACCACTCCTCTACATCACTATCTCTATATGTTACCACTCTCCTCTACATCTCTATATGTTACCACTCTCCTCTATATCACTATCTCTATATGTTACCACTCTCCTCTACATCTCTATATGTTACCACTCTCCTCTACATCTCTATATGTTACCACTCTCCACTACATCTCTATATGTTACCACTCTCCTCTACATCTCTATATGTTACCACTCTCCTCTATATCACTATCTCTATATGTTACCATTCTCCTCTACATCTCTATATGTTACCACTCTCCTCTACATCACTATCTCTATATGTTACCATTCTCCTCTACATCACCATCTCCATATGTTACCACTCTCCTCTACATCTCTATATGTTGCCACTCTCCTCTACATCTCTATATGTTACCACTCTCCTCTACATCACTATATGTTACCACTCTCCTCTACATCTCTATATGTTACCACTCTCCTCTACATCTCTATATGTTACCACTCTCCTCTACATCACTGTGGACCAGGGCTGCCATTGGAAAACCCTAAACACCGCTACCACTTTCCTGAGATACTGTTACTGTCCTTCATATCCCTATGTGTGGATCAGTGTAGTATCCAGCCATTGGTCAGTTCACAGTCACCTGCCTAACATAGTTACTCTCACTCTACAACTATATCATAGAGTCATCGGCGATAGCCCTTCCACCTGTACTGTTTTACATTGGATAGACATGTCACACAGCAAGGCCACAGGGCTCAGCTATAGTAATCCTCTCACCGTGTGACATTCACATAAAAGTGAAAAACTGCACTAAGAAGACAGTGTGTAACCTATCAGAGTGCTGAACACCAAAGCCCCGAAACATTAGACATCGGGCTTGCATAGAGTGTATGTGATCTGGCATTGTGCACCGTTGTATCACAATGGTTAATGCTGGAAATAACGGGTGGATATAAAGTGATATCATTGCTGTTGGAGAAAAACGTTTGTGTCTAAAATGGCATCCTATTCCCTATATAATGCACTTATTTTGACCAGAGACCTATGGGCCCTGGGTAAAAGGAGAGCACTATCTAGGTATTAGGGTGCCATTTTGGAAGGAACACCATGTCTTGAATTACCGACCATCAACTCTTCTCATAACATCTGGGGGACATTCACTATCCTGAGAAAATCACTTCTGAACCAACAACTGTACATACAGTGATTTATTGACTTACTTCCAGACATGTATCACGTATCTAATGGTTTGATGAGCTCCCATTCCTATCTCATTGTTGTGAAATGAAGTGTGGACCAGCCAGCCAGCGTGTGGATCATCCCACTTGCTGGGTTTTTACTTGTTTTGGGTTTTTTACGTCAGGGGATCAGTTGGAGGCAAACTATTTCCAGCATAATCCCAACCGTTTTGATATTTGTGTGTTGTGAATAGTTATACTGTCTCTGCTTACTCAGTCTCTTACACGGAAGCTGAAACGGTGCTATGCTTAACGTTTATTGCTAGTATCCTGGTATATATCAGCCATTGACAATCACAGCAACACACATACTGTATATGGCAGATGGCCTTGTGACATCATCACCGTCATTATCATCATCATCATCGTCTTCATTATCACACTAACAAAGACCACAAGATTGATCATTTGTCCTTTACATAAACACCAAAAAAATCCTTTTGATGAATTAACTGAAACAATTTTCAATAATTTATAATGACTATGATTTATATAATCCAGATATCTAACAATGTCTTGTATTAAAGGGGTACTTCACCCAACAGACTGAGGGTAATTAGTATATAATTAGATTGACTGTACATCTATAATCACCTAGTGTCAGGGTCTGGCTAATGATCACAGAGAAAATAGAACAATGGGGTTGTGTTCTAAATGGCACTCTATTCCCTACGTAGCGCACTAATTTTGACCAGTGAAAATACGGCTCTAGTCAAAAGTAGTGCACTATATAGAGAATATGATACCATATGGGACACACCCAGAGTCAATACAGGAAAATGAATGGTCTGTGAAATGTAAGACTTCCCATAGCCCAGAGCCATCTCTCTATAATCATCTCTGTTTGATCAATAAGCATCAGAAACGTGAATACACTCATCCTCTACGATAATGACTTTATGACCCCTGGGGAAGATCTGGACTGCTGCTCTGTGCATACCAAGCATCACATCATCAAGCACAGGCAATGACATTTACAGTGCATTCAGAATGTATTCAGACAACTTCAATTTCTCCACATTTTGTTACGCAGCCTTCTTCTAAAATGGATTAAATTGTTTTTTCCTCTCATCAATCTTCACACAATAACCCATAATGACAAAGCAAAGTCAGGTTTTCAGACATTTTTGCAAATGTATTAAAAAAAGTATAATAATGAAATATCACATTTACATATGGCTTTGGGATGTATTCAGACCCTTTACTCAGGACTTTGTTGAAGCACCTTTGGCAGTGATTACAGCCTCGAGTCTTCTTGGGGTATGACTCTACAAGCTTGAAGATCCTTTCAAGTTCTGTTAGGTTGGATGGGGAGCTTCGCTGCACAGCTATTTTCAGATCTCTCCAGAGATGTTCGATTGGGTTCAAGTTCGGGCTCTGGCTGAGTCACTCAATGACATTCAGAGACTTGTCCCAAAGCCACTCCTGTGTTGTCTTGGCTGTGTGCTTAGGGTTGTTGTCCTGTTGAAAGGTCAACTTTCACCGCAGTCTGAGGTCTTGAGTGTTCTGTATCAAGTTTTCATCAAGGATCTCTCTGTACTTTGCTCCGTTAATATTTTCCTCGATTCTGACTAGTCTCCCAGTCCCTGCCGCATAAAAACATCCCACACCATGTGTCACCATAGGGATGGTATTGGACAGGTGATGAGCGATGCCTGGTTTCCTCCAGACGTGACGATTGGCATTCAGGCCAAAGAGTTCAATCTTGGTTTCATCAGACCAGAGAATCTTGTTTCTCATGGTCTGAGAGTCCTTTAGGTGCCTTTTAGCAAACTCAAAGCGGGCTGGCGTGCATTTTACTGAGGAGTAGCTTCCGCCTGGCCACTCTACCCTAAAGGCCTGATTGGTGGAGTGATGCAGAGATGGTTGTCCTTCTGGAAGGTTCTCCCATCTCTGGAGCTCTGTCAGAGTGTCCATTGGGCTCTTGGTCACCACCCTGACCAAGGGCCTTCTCCTCTGATTGCTCAGTTTGGCAAGCTCTAGGAAGAGTCTTGGTGGTTCCAAACTTCTTCCATTTAAGAATGGCCACTGTGTTCTTGGTACCCTTCTATACCTCGACACAATCCTCTCTTGGAGCTCTGAGGACAATTCCTTCAACCTCATGGCTTGGTTTTTGCTCTGACATACACAGTCAACTGTGGGACCTTATATAGACAGGTGTGTGACCTTCCAAATCATGTCAAATCAATTGAATTTGCCACAGGTGTACTCCAATCAAGTTGGAGAAACATCTCAAGGGTGATCAATGAAAACAGGATGCACCTGAGTATAAATTCAAGTCTCATAGCAAATGGTCTGAATAGGTATGTAAATATTAAATACATTTGCAAACATTTCTTAAAACCTCTTTTCGCTTTGTGTAACGGCTTTCTTCCGTCGAAGGAGAAGTGGACCAAAATGCAGCGTGGTGGTTACTCATGTTCTTTAATGTAAAAATGAACGATACATGAAATAACTTTAATCTACAAAACAACAAACGGAACGTGAAAACCTATACAGCCTATCTGGTGAAATACAAACACAAAGACAGGAACAATCACCCACAAACACACAGTGAAACCCAGGCTACCTAAATATGGTTCCCAATCAGAGACAACGATAATCACCTGACTGATTGAGAACCGCCTCAGGCAGCCATAGACTTTCCTAGACAACCCTACTCAACCACAATCCCAATACCTACTAAAACCCCAATACAAAAACACACCACAAAATAAACTGTCTGGCCTGACCAAATAAAGAAAGAAAACACAAAATACTAAGACCAAGGCGTGACACTTTGTCATGATGGGGTATTGTGTGTAGATTGTCGAGGATAAAAAAATGAATCCATTTTAGAACGCAAGGTAACAAAATGTGTCTTTGATTTGATTTGGATTTGATTTGAAAAAGTGAATGGTTCTGAATCCTTTCCAAATGCATTGTACATGTGGATAGTATTACTGTATCCTGTTTCAGTACCACCGCATTAGAGCTGAACAGGAAGTGAATTTTTCAGTAGAGGATGGTGTTTTGGCTTGTGACCCTATGCTACGCCACGCCATGCTATGTCATGTTACAATATTTCATGTTATGTTACAATATGTAATGTTATCTTATGTTATGTTACAATATGTCATGTTATGTTACAATATGTCATGTTATCTTATGTTATGTTACAATATGTAATGTTATCTTATGTTACAATATGTCATGTTATCTTATGTTATGTTACAATATGTGGTCTGACTCATCCCAAACCATCTCATTTTGGTTGAGGTTGGGTGATTGTGGAGGCCAGGTCATCTGATGCAGCACTCCATCACTCTCCTTCTTGGTCAAATAGCCCTTAGACAGCCTGGAGGTGGGTTTTGGGTCATTGTCCTGTTAAAAAACAAATGATAGTCCCACTAAGCCCAAACCAGATGGGATGGTGTATCGCTGCAGAATGCTGTGGTAGCCATGCTGGTTAAATGTGCCTTGAATTCTAAATAAATCACAGACAGTGCCACCAGCAAAGCACCCCCACACCATAACACCTCCTCCTCCATGCTTCACGGTGGGAAATACACATCCAGAGATCATTTTTGCAACCACACCGCGTCTCACAAAGACATGGCGGTTGGAACCAAAAATATTCAATTTGGACTCCAGACCAAAGGACACATTTCCACCGGTCTAATGTCCATTGCTTGTGTTTCTTGGCCCAAGCAAGTCTCTTCTTCTTAATGGTGTCCTTTAGTAGTGGTTTCATGCAGCAATTTGACCATGAAGGTCTGATTCACACAGTCGCCTCTGAACAGTTGATGTTGAGATTTATTTGGGATGCAATTTCTGAGGCTGGTAACTCTAATGAACTTATCCTCTGCAGCAGAGGTAACTCGGGGTCCTCCTTTCCTGTGGTGGTCCTCATGAGAGCCAGTTTCATCACAGCGCTTGGGCTATCTTCTGTATACCACCCTTACCTTATCGCAACACAACTGATTGGCTCAAAAGCATTAAGAAAGAAAGAAATTACACAAAATAACTTTTAACAAGGCACGGCTGTTAATTGAAATGCATTCCAGGTTACTTCCTCATGAAGCTGGTTGAATGAATGCCAAGAGTGTGCAAAGCTGTCAACAAGGCAAAGGGTGACTACTTTGAATCATCTCAAATACGAAATATATATTTTTAACACTTTTTTTCAATACTACATGATTCCATATGTGTAATTTCATAGTGTTGATGTCCTCACTATTATTCTACAATGTAGAACATAGTAAAAAAAAAAAAAAAACTCTCGAAAACTGAAAAACATGTAATTATGTAACATCTCCCTTGGTTCTGTGTCCCTGCCAATCACACACCCACTCTCTCTGCTGACTGACTGTCTATACTGACTGACTTCTGACTGACTGTCTCTGTTGACTGACTGTCTATACTGACTGACTGTCTCTGCTGACTGACTGTCTCTGCTGACTGATTGTCTCTGCTGACTGACTTCTGACTGACTGACTGACTGTGTCTGCTGAATGACTGTCTCTGTTGACTGACTGACGGACTGACTGACTCTCTCTGCTGACTGACTGTCTATGCTGACTGACTTCTGACTGTGTCTGCTGAATGACTGTCTCTGTTGACTGACTGACTGACTGTCTCTGCTGAATGACTGTCTCTGTTGACTGACTGACTGACTGTCTCTGCTGAATGACTGTCTCTGTTGACTGACTGACTGACTGTCTCTGCTGAATGACTGTCTCTGTTGACTGACTGACTGTCTCTGCTGACTGACCGACTGACTGACCGACTGACTGACTGTCTCTGATGACCGACTATTTGTCTCTGATGACTGACTGACTGTCTCTGATGACTGATTGACTGTCTCTGCTGACTGACCGACTGACTGACTGTCTCTGATGACTGACTGACTGTCTCTGATGACTGACTGACTGTCTCTGTTGACTGACCGACTGACTGACCGACTGACTATTTGTCTCTGATGATTGACTGACTGTCTCTGATGACCGACTGACTGTCTCTGATGACCAACTATTTGTCTCTGATGACCGACTGTTTGTCTCTGCTGGCTGACTCTGCTTACTGACTGACTGTTTCTGCTGACTGACTGACTCTGCTGACTGACTGACTGACTCTGCTGACTGACTGACTGACTCTGCTGACTGACTCTGCTGACTGACTGACTGTCTCTGCCGACTGACTGACTGTTTCTGCTGACTGACTGACTAGGTCATCTATTGCTTTCTATCCTTTCATCGCTCTGTTTTGTCCTCTGCTATTTGACCGGACTGGCATGCTGCTCATGTGTTGTTGTGGCTCCCACGCAATAACAAGGACAGATAGCTCCTCTCAACAAAGATACTGCCATTTTGGAAGATGATGATGGTGGGGGTTAAAGAGTTCAGATGAAAGAAGAGGTCAGAATGTGACACATGTCTGTTATGGCACATAGGCTAGGATAAGTTTACTCTTTCTGTCTCCATGGTATAGTCACGTATAACCTCTCCACGTTTAGTCACGTATGTTTCCCACGTGTTGCCTGTCTGCTAAACACTACTCTACCCGAGTGGTGAAGTCACCCGGGTCCTGTATGCTGTACATGTATTGTGTGTCACAACTTCTACTCAACACTTTATTGTGTTCAGTAACTCACAACGAGGAAGGAAAGTTGTTGAATCTCTTGACCAAAATAAAACATCTGCACTAGGGATGATCACTCAGAATTCATCTCCTCAGTACACATCCGACATCCGTAGCCAGATGAGTTGTTCTGTGGAGGGTCCTCAAGGCTTGCTGGAGTTTCATCCGTTATCCAGTCCTAGTATCAGACTGTGTCTCATAGAAACAAATGCTGCACAATACGTGTGTCTCTCCGAGCCATGCGTTTCCCAAAACCATGCAAGACTAGGGGAAGAGGCCTCTCCTTCCTGCCACTACAGTACAGTGTGTATGCCCCAAGTCGGTTCCTCTTCCTGGTGCACAATACATCAAAGACTAAAGTTAATTATTAGCAATAGACAATTGTTGTAATAACATGTAAGAAATCATTTATTTGATTGTGCTAAGCTCTACTCTGCTGCTCAACATTGAAAAAGGTCATCAGATATAATATACCAACCAAAACAAGGGAATCACTATACCGTAGACTTCTGGTTCATTTTATCAGAGGGCTTTAAATACATTTAACTGGTACAGTCATGCATCTAATACGGCTTATGTCTCCCATAGGGCATGGCTCAGAGCTCCAACACTGCCTTGCCCAGCAGTAAACACATGTTTCTACTGAATCCACACACTACTCTGCAGCTAGCAGCTTCCCAAAGCAGTGTATGTTGTGATAAACCAGCTTGGAGCAGTGTGTTCCTGTGTGATGTGAGCAGTGTGTTCCTGTGTGATGTGAGAGGTGTGTTCCTGTGTGATGTGAGAGGTGTGTTCCTGTGTGATGTGAGAGGTGTGCTCCTGTGTGATGTGAGAGGTGTGCTCCTGTGTGATGTGAGAGGTGTGTTCCTGTGTGATGTGAGCAGTGTGTTCCTGTGTGATGTGAGAGGTGTGTTCCTGTGTGATGTGAGAGGTGTGTTCCTGTGTGATGTGAGTGGTGTGTTCCTGTGTGATGTGAGAGGTGTGTTCCTGTGTGATGTGAGAGGTGTGTTCCTGTGTGATGTGAGAGGTGTGTTCCTGTGTGATGTGAGAGGTGTGTTCCTGTGTGATGTGAGCAGTGTGTTCCTGTGTGATGTGAGAGGTGTGTTCCTGTGTGATGTGAGAGGTGTGTTCCTGTGTGATGTGAGAGGTGTGTTCCTGTGTGATGTTCCTGTGTGTTCCTGTGAGATGTGAGAGGTGTGCTCCTGTGTGATGTGAGCTCCTGTGTGATGTGAGAGGTGTGTTCCTGTGTGATGTGAGAGGTGTGTTCCTGTGTGTTCCTGTGTGATGTGAGAGGTGTGTTCCTGTGTGATGTGAGCAGTGTGTTCCTGTGTGATGTGAGAGGTGTGTTCCTGTGTGATGTGAGTGGTGTGTTCCTGTGTGATGTGAGCAGTGTGTTCCTGTGTGATGTGAGAGCTGTGTTCCTGTGTGATGTGAGAGGTGTGTTCCTGTGTGATGTGAGAGGTGTGTTCCTGTGTGATGTGAGCAGTGTGTTCCTGTGTGATGTGAGAGGTGTGTTCCTGTGTGATGTGAGAGGTGTGATCCTGTGTGATGTGAGAGGTGTGTTCCTGTGTGATGTGAGCAGTGTGTTCCTGTGTGATGTGAGAGGTGAGAGGTGTGTTCATGTGTGATGTGAGCAGTGTGTTCCTGTGTGATGTGAGCAGTGTGTTCCTGTGTGATGTGAGAGGTGTGTTCCTGTGTGATGTGAGCAGTGTGTTCCTGTGTGATGTGAGAGGTGTGTTCCTGTGTGATGTGAGAGGTGTGTTCCTGTGTGATGTGAGAGGTGTGTTCCTGTGTGATGTAAGAGGTGTGTTCCTGTGTGATGTGAGAGGTGTGTTCCTGTGTGATGTGAGTGGTGTGTTCCTGTGTGATGTGAGAGGTGTGTTCCTGTGTGATGTGAGAGGTGTGCTCCTGTGTGATGTGAGAGGTGTGTTCCTGTGTGATGTGAGCAGTGTGTTCCTGTGTGATGTGAGAGGTGAGAGGTGTGTTCATGTGTGATGTGAGCAGTGTGTTCCTGTGTGATGTGAGCAGTGTGTTCCTGTGTGATGTGAGAGGTGTGTTCCTGTGTGATGTGAGCAGTGTGTTCCTGTGTGATGTGAGAGGTGTGTTCCTGTGTGATGTGAGAGGTGTGTTCCTGTGTGATGTGAGAGGTGTGTTCCTGTGTGATGTAAGAGGTGTGTTCCTGTGTGATGTGAGAGGTGTGTTCCTGTGTGATGTGAGTGGTGTGTTCCTGTGTGATGTGAGAGGTGTGTTCCTGTGTGATGTGAGAGGTGTGCTCCTGTGTGATGTGAGAGGTGTGTTCCTGTGTGATGTGAGAGGTGTGTTCCTGTGTGATGTGAGTGGTGTGTTCCTGTGTGATGTGAGAGGTGTGTTCCTGTGTGATGTGAGTGGTGTGTTCCTGTGTGATATGAGAGGTGTGTTCCTGTGTGATGTGAGAGGTGTGTTCCTGTGTGATGTGAGAGGTGTGTTCCTGTGTGATGTGAGAGGTGTGTTCCTGTGTGATGTGAGAGGTGTGTTCCTGTGTGATGTGAGAGGTGTGCTCCTGTGTGATGTGAGAGGTGTGCTCCTGTGTGATGTGAGAGGTGTGTTCCTGTGTGATGTGAGTGGTGTGTTCCTGTGTGATGTGAGTGGTGTGTTCCTGTGTGATGTGAGTGGTGTGTTCCTGTGTGATGTGAGAGGTGTGTTCCTGTGTGATGTGAGAGGTGTGTTCCTGTGTGATGTGAGAGGTGTGTTCCTGTGTGATGTGAGAGGTGCGTTCCTGTGTGATGTGAGAGGTGTGTTCCTGTGTGATGTGAGAGGTGTGTTCCTGTGTGATGTGAGAGGTGTGCTCCTGTGTGATGTGAGAGGTGTGTTCCTGTGTGATGTGAGAGGTGTGTTCCTGTGTGATGTGAGAGGTGTGTTCCTGTGTGATGTGAGAGGTGTGTTCCTGTGTGATGTGAGAGGTGTGTTCCTGTGTGATGTGTGAGGTGTGCTCCTGTGTGATGTGAGCTGGGCCAATTGTGTCGCCGCCCTATGGGACTCCCAATCACAGCCGGTTGTGACACAGCCTGGATTCGAACCAGGGTGTCTGTAGTGATGCCTCTAGCACTGAGATTCAGTGCCTCAGACCGCTGAACCAAGGTGTCTGTAGTGATGCCTCTAGCACTGAGATTCAGTGCCTCAGACCGCTGTGCCACTCAGGAGCCCATTGTACCAGCGTTGTAGTTGAGCTAGTTAGTAGTGAAGGGAGGATGGAGAGCAACACTGTGATTCTGTTGATAGCTCAGAAGATGAGTCCAGATGTATTGCCCTAACAGGGAAGTTATTCAGTTACTCAGTCATCGGTTCAGTCTTATCACAGACACTAATGCCCAGAGGCTGCCAACGCCAACAAGCTTCACACGGTCAAATCCCAAATCCTCACGTCTCATTCCATTCAACATGCACAAAACAACATGCTCCTTTCAAAGTACTCAGTCCAGACTTCTCTCTGTCTTATAACAGACCCAAATGTCACACTATTCCATTTGTAGCGCACTATTTATTACAAGGGTGCATAGGGCTATACAGAAAAATTGTGCACTATTTAGGGAATAGCCATTTGGGACACAGCCTGATGTCCATATGCTGCCAATGCCGAGCAGCTTTACAGTGTAAAACCCCCAAATCCCTACACCACCGCTCCCCTAGTTCCTGTTCCTCTCTGGTCCAGTGTGGGACACAGCCAACCTACAATGACCACATGAAGCTTAGCACATCATCACAGGAGCTTCTGATTCATGTTTGACTGTGTCGCCTGCGGCAAGGAGAGAAATCCTTTTTAACAGGTACCCTTCCTCTTCCCTTTTGATCTCCTGCAGAGTGTCGGAAGTTGCGTCCCAAATGGCACCCCTATTCGCAACACTACTTTAAACCAAAGCCCACAGGGTGCGCATAGGCCTCTGGTCAAAAGTAGTGCACTATTTAGGTAATAGAGTGTCATTTGTGACACAGCCCTAGACTGCCATTCTATGTCAGTGCTACTGTATGCATAATGGATGGCAAGCACGTCACATGACTATTAATGGTGCTACCCTCCACCATGGTGTGATGCAGACGCAAGGCTTTAATATTGAAAACAGCACACACACACCACCACCACCACCACCACCACCTTAATGACTACAAAGTCCAACTCCAAAGCGTTTGTCATTTTTCCTGCATACTGTACGACAGTGTACATCCTGCCATCCTGACGTGTTGTTAAGGTCAACCATTATGCAGTGGTATATTGGCCATATACCACACCCCCTCATGCCTTATTGCTATTATAAACTGGTTACCAACATAATTAGAGCAGTCAAAACAAATGTTTTGTCATATCCGCGGTATATGGTCTGATTGATATACCACGGCTGTCAGCCAATCAGCATTAAGGGCTCGAACCACCCAGTTTATATATATATGAACAGGTCTCCCTTGTAAAAGAGATCTGTCTCAATGAGAGTAGCCTGTATAAATAAAGGTACATGAATACGTCTTTGACCAGAAATGATTCAAATACACCCTTTCCTTCTCTGCTCCTGTTCCCCTGTTCCCACCTGTTCCAACGCCCTCTACGTCTGTTTAAAGGGAGACGTACGGTAGGGGCCTGAGCGGTGTTTTTTCTTCAACTGAACAGAAGCAGACAGTGTGAGAGGGGCTGGGTTGGACGACAGCTTATACCCCAAATCAAATGTCTTATCCAATACCTTGATAGGAAGCTTGATACTTCCGCCTACTCCGTAAAGGTCCTGAGTGATCAGAGACAGTGAAGTCAGGAGATTCCTTGGCAGCTGAGGCCACCTTACCAAGTGGAAACCCAGAAGGTGTGAAAGGCAGGCCTGGGTTCAAATACTGTCGAGCGTTACCCTCCCTGAAGTGCCAGACGTGCAAATTTGGGACTATTCTACTGGTTGCATTGCGCATTGGCTAACTCAGTCAAGCACAGTGAATGTATTTTAAATTATTTTCAGTAGTATTTGAACCCAGGTCTGGAAACTCACAAGGTGTAAAACTAATGTGTAATGTTGGCCGAGGGTTGTTAATTGGGTGAGAGATACCAACTGGCCTTCTGGCGAGAGAGTGAGAGAGAGAGAGAGAGAGAGAGAGAGAGTGAGAGAGAGAGCGAGAGAGAGAGAGTGAGAGAGAGAGAGAAAGAAAGAGACCCGACCCCAATAATAAGTCTTCTTTCCCTTCCTTAAACCACAGGCTTCCAAGTTTGATCAACAACTTCCCTGGGCTACCTGTGACAGGCTCAGAGCTTTAACCCCCTGAAGCTGATTGGTGCACTCTTGAGTCGAAATTGCATAGTTTATATTTATATGAATAAAATCTGTTAGAAACATACCAGTTTTTTTTTCATTGAAAGCTGACATTCTGCTGAATAAAATACTATGTGGCTCGTCTAGCTCCGGGTAATGGCAGATTTACAGTTCATCTGCATTTCCTCATAGGGCTCTTGACAGAAGTAGTGCACTACCTCATAGGGCTTTGGATAGAAGTAGTGCCTTACCTCAGAGCCTAGGTCAGAAGTTGTGCACTACCTCATAGGGCTCTGGTCAGAAGTAGTGCACTACCTCATAGGGCTCTGGTCAGAAGTAGTGCACTACCCCATAGGGCTCTTGTCAGAAGTAGTGTGCTACATACAGCAGGGAACAGGTCTCCATTCGGGACCCATCCTGGGTATTAATAGAGAGGTTGTGTGTGTCATCAACAGAACAACATTTTTTGACACGGATTCAAATGGCCGACTGGCTTAGTGTAACGACTCTACTCCGCTAACACATTACTACTGAAGGAGATACCCTTCCACACCTGACCTGGGTTCAATTAGTATTTGAGTTCTTTCAACAACAACAAAAAGAAGCATTTGAATGAGCCTGACTGGAGTGCCAGTTGACAGGGTTTTTGCCTATTCCACTAGACCCATCATGCCAGGGCAGCTCAAATGAAGTAGTTAAAAAGAAAGAAAACAAATGATATTTGAACCCAGGCATGTTCCACACTCAAGAAGACATTAGTTTAAATGCTACTTCATTCCCTTATGGGGCTCACTGCTTTTAATGAACAGTGGTCCAAACCCAGCTAGGAAACATTACAACATGCTGATTGGACTCCAATTGGACTCCAATCACAGACTGAAACCAATTAAAGGGGTTATGATTGGGTAGAAACTGGACATTATGTTCAAGTTCTCATAGAGGTCACGCTATAATTGTGACCTTTGACACCGAACGATTCAGTTGCCTCCGAGGTCAGATACGCTATGTTGCAACGTTCCACTTCTGGTGTGAGGATATAAACAGTAGCACCAGCCATCAGCTCTAACTAACTTCCGATTTCAATTCTGTTTTTCTGTCCAGGAATTCTTGCATTGAGAATGTGATTCACTGTTAGCTCATGCAGTGTCAGTGAGAGCTACGGAAAAGTTCAGGAATAGCACTAAACTGTTGATATACCCTGAGTGTACCAAACTTTAAGAATACCTTCCTTATTAAGGACCCCCCCACTCTCCCCTTTTGCTCTCAGAACAGCCTCAATTCGTCGGGTCATGGACATGGGCAGCATCCCTGTGGAATGCTTTCGACACCTTTCCATGACTGTGACACCAATCAGGCCCCCGAGGTTGGGAACAACAATCACATTCCTCTAACACAAGGTGGCCAATTCCAGTCCTCGAGGGCCTGATTGGTGTCACAGTTTTGCCCCAGCCCCAGCAAACACACCTGACTCCAGTAATCAGCCGGGCTAGACAATCTGGACCCTCTCTTTCTAAAATTATCTGTCAAAATTGTTGCAACCCTTATTACTAGCCTGTTCAACCTCTCTTTCGTATCGACTGAGATTCCCAAAGATTGGAAAGCTGCCGCGATCATCCCCCTCTTCAAAGGAGAGACACTCTAGACCCAAACTGCTACAGACCTACAGTATATCTATCCTACCCTGCCTTTCTAAGGTCTTCGAAAGCCAAGTTAACAAACAGATTACCAACCATTTCGAATCCCATCGTAACTTCTCCGCTATGCAATCTGGTTTCAGAGCCGGTCATGGGTGCACCTCAGCCACACTCAAGGTCCTAAATGATATCATAACCACCATCGATAAGAGACATTACTGTGCAGCCATCTTCATCGACCTGGCCAAGGCTTTCGACTCTGTCAATCACCACATTCTTATCGGCAGACTGCCTTGCCAGGTTCACTAGCTACTTCTCAGACAGAGTTAAGTGTCAAATCAGAGGGCCTGATGTCTGGACCTCTGGCAGTCTCTATGGGGGTGCCACAGGGTTCAATTCTCAGGCAGACTCTCTTCTCTGTATACATCAATGATGTCGCTCTTGCTGCTGGTGATTCTCTCCTCCACCTCTACGCAGACGACACCATTCTGTATACTTCTGGCCCTTCTTTGGAGACTGTGTTAACTAACCTCCAGACGAGCTTCAATGCCATACAACTCTCCTTCCGTTGCCTCCAACTGCTCTTAAATGCAAGTAAAACTAAATGCATGCTCTTCAACCGATCGCTGCCCGCACCTGCCCGCACGTCCAGCATCACTACTCTGGACGGCTCGGACTTAGAATATGTGGACAACTACAAATACCTAGGTGTCTGGTTAGACTGTAAACTCTCCTTCCAGACTCACATTAATTAAGCATCTCCAATCCAAAATGAAATCTGGAATCTGCTTCCTATGTCGCAACAAAGCATCCTTCAATCATGCTGCGAAACATACCCTTGTAAAACTGACCAGCCTACAGATCCTCGACTTCGGCAATGTCATTTATAAAATAGCCTCCAACACTCTACTCAACAAATTGGATGCAGTCTATCACGGTGCCATCCGTTTTGTCACCAAAGCTCCATATCCTACCCACCATTGCGACCTGTACTCTCTCATTGGCTGGCCCTCGCTTCATACTTGTCACCGGACACACTGGCTTCAGGTCATTTACAAGTCTCTGCTAGGTAAAGCCCCGCCTTATCTCAGCTCATTGGTCACCATAGCAGCACCCACCCGCACGCGCTCCAGCAGGTATATCTCACTGGTCACCCCCAAAGCCAATTCCTCATTTGGCTGCCTTTCCTTCCAGTTGTCTGCTGCCAATGACTGGAACAAACTGCCAAAATCACTGAAACTGGAGGCTTCTATCTCCCTCACTAGCTTTAAGCACCAGCTGTCAGAGCAGCTAACAGATCACTGCACCTGCACATAGCCCATCTGTAAATAGCCCATCTGTAAATAGCCCATCCAACTACCTCATCCCCATACTGTATTTATTTATTTATCTTGCTCCTTTGCACCCCAGTATCTCAGTATCTCTACTTGCACATTCATCTTCTGCACATCAATCACTCCAGTGTTTATTGGTATATTGTAATTACATCGCCACCATGGCATATTTATTGCCTTACCTCCCTTATCTTACCACATTTGCACACACTGTATATAGACTTTTTTTCTACTGTATCATTGGCTGTATGCTTGTTTATTCCATGTGTAACTGTGTTGTCGTATCTGTCGAACTGCTATGCTTTATCTTGGGCGGGTCGCAGTTGTAAATGAGAACTTGTTCTCAACTAGCCTTCCTGGTTAAATAAAGGTGAAATAAAATAACTAAATTAAATCACCTAATCATGATCTTCAGTTTAGAAAGCAAGTTGATTAACCAGCTGTGTTTGCTAGGGATGGAGAAAAAGTGAGACCAATCAGGCCTCTAACAAGTCATCTTTTGGATTGGCTTCTAAAGTGAATACACTATACTTACACTACTTACGTTTGAAAACCAACATAACGGGACAATCTCAACACTCAACAATCAAATTAAGATCCTGCATCTGAAGCATCACAGTATCATGATGTAGTTTAATCAAGGCTAAGTTGAATGTGAAAATATGTATACATTCACTACTGTAAGTCGCTCTGGATAAGAGCGTTTGCTAAATGACTAAAATGTAAAAATGACATTGACCACTGCAGTACCTCTAGGAATTGGTGAGAGCTCTAAGACTGCTCGACTGTAGCAAGAGGTGAAATCCAAGTGGGCCAACTGGGTAGAACTGGAATGTTCTTGTTTGTACAGTCACAGGCATTGTTCTTTTAACCCTGTATGGCCCTTTATAGGAAACATAACACTGCTTAGGACAGCTGCCTGCTGGGACTGGCCACGTGTGCTGCCAGTCATGTTGACCTCTCAGAGACATTTATTAAACCTAGTCCAACTATTAGCATTCCCCCAGGGCTCAACCCTACCAGGCCCACCCAGGCCTACTCAGGCCCCTACATCCACTCCACACGCTGTCCTCAGCTGTTGTCAGGTAGTCCCCAGGGGAAGGGGTCCAGAAGCAGGGGAAAGGCCCAGCCCAGGCCACACAAAGAGTAGCAGTGCCTGTGTGTGATTGTGTGTGTGGCGTTTACTCACCCTTTTTCCCTCTTTGCCCAGAGCCCCCGTCTGACCTGGTAACCCAGGGGATCCCTAGGGACAGAAGACAGAAGGGTATCAGAGCAGGGCTGTCATTTGTGTATGGCCAGGCTATGGGTGTTGCGTTACCCTAGCTTCACGGTCTAGGCCTCTCATAGCACCAGTAAACTGGACACATAGCCCAGCATTTACTCTGTTTGACACGCCATTGATATTCTGCTATTTGTTGAAATGTTGCTTCTGTATAAGAGAGAGAGAGAGAGAGAGAGGGGATGGATGCTAGCCTGGTGCCAGATCTGTTTGTGCTATCATGCCAATGCCTTCCTACTCATTGCCATGCCAAAGGAAGATTGGCTCGACAAGGACAGCAATGGACCAGGCTAGCTGGATGCTGGATGGATTCCTAGATAGGCCGGTTGGATGGCATTCAGTGTTGGAATGAGTGTGTGTCCAGCTTGTTTCTGTGGAGACAGATGTAAACTCATGGCCTCATCCCAGACCGGTTGTCAATGACAATATGAGTAAGAAAGGCAGCACAAACAGATCCTGGATCAGGCTATGGGTTAACAGCTTGTTGCTTATAAAGCTGCTATGGAGATAGATGTTAGATCCACATGTTCTCAGCACACCAGTGGAGGCTGCTGACAGGAGGACGGTTCATAATAATGGCTGGAACAGAGCAAATGGAATAGCATCAACCACCTGGAAACCATGTGTTTGATGTATTTGATACCATTCCACTGATTCTGCTCCAGTCATTACCACTAGCCTGTTCTCCCCAACTAAGATGCCACCAACCTCCTGTGCAGCACAAAGACCACTGGCTGCCTAGTTGGCTTAATTGCTGTATGAAAATACCTAGATTATATTTCATTCAAGTTTAATTGCTGGTGCTGGGCGTACCGTATCTCCAGTTAGGCCAAGTGGACCCTGTCAGATGCAAAACATAGGTGTAAGACTGGTTATATAGGTGTAAGACTGGTTATATAGGTGTAAGACTGGTAACATAGGTGTAAGACTGGTTATATAGGTGTAAGACTGGTAACATAGGTGTAAGACTGGTTATATAGGTGTAAGACTGGTTATATAGGTGTAAGACTGGTAACATAAGTGTAAGACTGGCAACATAGGTGTAAGGCTGGTAACATAAGTGTAAGACTGGTAACATAAGTGTAAGACTAGTTATATAGGTGTAAGACTGGTTATATAGGTGTAAGACTGGTTATATAGGTGTAAGACTGGTTATATAGGTGTAAGACTGGTTATATAGTTGTAAGACGGGTAACATAGGTGTAAGACCGGTTATATAGGTGTAAGACTGGTTATATAGGTGTAAGACTGGTAACATAAGTGTAAGACTGGCAACATAGGTGTAAGGCTGGTAACATAAGTGTAAGACTAGTTATATAGGTGTAAGACTGGTTACATAGGTGTAAGACTGGTAACATAGGTGTAAGACTGGTTATATAGGTGTAAGACTGGTTATATAGGTGTAAGACTGGTTATATAGGTGTAAGACTGGTAACATAGGTGTAAGACTGGTAACATAGGTGTAAGACTGGTTACATAGGTGTAAGACCGGTTATATAGGTGTAAGACTGGTTATATAGGTGTAAGACTGGTAACATAGGTGTAAGACTGGTAACATAGGTGTAAGACTGGTAACATAGGTGTAAGACTGGTTACATAGGTGTAAGACCGGTTATATAGGTGTAAGACCGGTTATATAGGTGTAAGACTGGTTACATACTGTAGGTGTAAGACAGGTTATATAGGTGTAAGACTGGTTATATAGGTGTAAGACTGGTTATATAGGTGTAAGACTGGTTATATAGGTGTAAGACTGGTTATATAGGTGTAAGACTGGTTATATAGGTGTAAGACTGGTTATATAGGTGTAAGACTGGTAACATAGGTGTAAGACTGGTTATATAGGTGTAAGACTGGTTGTATAGGTGTAAGACTGGTAACATAAGTGTAAGACTGGCAACAGGTGTAAGGCTGGTAACATAAGTGTAAGACTAGTTATATAGGTGTAAGACTGGTTACATAGGTGTAAGAGTGGTAACATAGGTGTAAGACTGGTTATATAGGTGTAAGACTGGTTATATAGGTGTAAGACCGGTTATATAGGTGTAAGACTGGTTATATAGGTGTAAGACTGGTTACATACTGTAGGTGTAAGACAGGTTATATAGGTGTAAGACTGATTATATAGGTGTAAGACTGGTAACATAGGTGTAAGACTGGTTATATAGGTGTAAGACTGGTTATATAGGTG
The DNA here is from genome assembly GCF_002021735.2 of Oncorhynchus kisutch. NCBI lineage: Eukaryota > Metazoa > Chordata > Actinopteri > Salmoniformes > Salmonidae > Oncorhynchus > Oncorhynchus kisutch. Next base: position 713,144 of record NW_022261981.1, read on the forward strand.
TAAGACTGGTTATATAGGTGTAAGACTGGTTATATAGGTGTAAGACTGGTTATATAGGTGTAAGACTGGTAACATAGGTGTAAGACTGGTTATATAGGTGTAAGACTGGTAACATAAGTGTAAGACTGGTAACATAAGTGTAAGACTGGCAACATAGGTGTAAGGCTGGTAACATAAGTGTAAGACTGGTAACATAAGTGTAAGACTAGTTATATAGGTGTAAGACTGGTTACATAGGTGTAAGACCGGTTATATAGGTGTAAGACTGGTTATATAGGTGTAAGACTGGTTATATAGGTGTAAGACTGGTAACATAGGTGTAAGACTGGTAACATAGGTGTAAGACTGGTTACATAGGTGTAAGACCGGTTATATAGGTGTAAGACTGGTTATATAGGTGTAAGACTGGTTACATTATATAGGTGTAAGACTGGTTATATAGGTGTAAGACTGGTTATATAGGTGTAAGACTGGTTACATACTGTAGGTGTAAGACAGGTTATATAGGTGTAAGACTGGTTATATAGGTGTAAGACTGGTTACATACTGTAGGTGTAAGACAGGTTATATAGGTGTAAGACTGGTACAGTGCCTTGCGAAAGTATTCGGCCCCCTTGAACTTTGCGACCTTTTGCCACATTTCAGGCTTCAAACATAAAGATATAAAACTGTATTTTTTTGTGAAGATTCAACAACAAGTGGGACACAATCATGAAGTGGAACAACATTTATTGGATATTTCAAACTTTTTTAACAAATCAAAAACTGAAAAATTGGTGTGTGGTCAAACATATCGTTTTGCATTGTTGCCAAAAAGTTCAATTTTGGTTTCATCTGACCAGAGCACCTTCTTCCACATGTTTGGTGTGTCTCCCAGGTGGCTTGTGGCAAACTTTAAACGACACTTTTTATGGATATCTTTAAGAAATGGCTTTCTTCTTGCCACTCTTCCATAAAGGCCAGATTTGTGCAATATACGACTGATTGTTGTCCTATGGACAGAGTCTCCCACCTCAGCTGTAGATCTCTGCAGTTCATCCAGAGTGATCATGGGCCTCTTGGCTGCATCTCTGATCAGTCTTCTCCTTGTATGAGCTGAATGTTTAGAGGGACGGCCAGGTCTTGGTAGATTTGCAGTGGTCTGATACTCCTTCCATTTCAATATTATCGCTTGCACAGTGCTCCTTGGGATGTTTAAAGCTTGGGAAATCTTTTTGTATCCAAATCCGGCTTTAAACTTCTTCACAACAGTATCTCGGACCTGCCTGGTGTGTTCCTTGTTCTTCATGATGCTCTCTGCGCTTTTAACGGACCTCTGAGACTATTACAGTGCAGGTGCATTTATACGGAGACTTGATTACACACAGGTGGATTGTATTTATCATCATTAGTCATTTAGGTCAACATTGGATCATTCAGAGATCCTCACTGAACTTCTGGAGAGAGTTTGCTGCACTGAAAGTAAAGGGGCTGAATAATTTTGCACGCCCAATTTTTCAGTTTTTGATTTGTTAAAAAAGTTTGAAATATCCAATAAATGTTGTTCCACTTCATGATTGTGTCCCACTTGTTGTTGATTCTTCACAAAAAAATACAGTTTTATATCTTTATGTTTGAAGCCTGAAATGTGGCAAAAGGTCGCAAAGTTCAAGGGGGCCGAATACTTTCGCAAGGCACTGTAAGGCACTGTAACATAGGTGTAAGACAGAGACAAAATAGAGTTGCGAGTCAACGGCTTAGACACGAGACGTATGTGACAGGGTCTACAGACAATCACGGATTATCACCAGACACATCGCGGACACCGAAGTCTTGCTACCGGACAAGCTAAATACCTTCTTCACCTGCTTTGAGGATAACACAAGTGCACCGACGTATCCTGCTCCCTGCTTCAACACCATAGTACCCTCCTATCCTCCCTGTTCACCCATGACTGCGTGGCCACGCACACCTCCAACTCAATCATCAAGTTTGCAGATGACACAACAGTAGTAGGCCTGATTACCAACAATAACAAGACAGCCTACAGGGAGGAGGTGAGGGCCCTCGGAGTGTGGTGTCAGGAAAATAACCTCTCCCTCAACGTCACAAAACAAAGGAGCTGATGGTGGACTTCAGGAAACAGCAAAGGGAGCACCCCTATCCACATTGACGTGACCGCAGTGGAGAAGGTGGAAAGCTTCAAGTTCCTCGGCGGACACATCACAGACAAGCTGAAATGGTCCACCCACACAGACAGTGTGGTGAAGAAGGTGCAACAGTGTCTCTTCAACCTTGTCTTGGCCCCTAAAACCCTCACAAACTTTTACAGACACACAATTGAGAGCATCCTGTCAGGCTGTATCACCGCCTGGTACGGCAACTGCACCGCCCGCAACTGCAGCGATCTCCAGAGGGTGGTGCGGTCTGCCCAACGCATCACTGGGATCATACTGCCTGCCCTCCAGGACACCTACAACATCCGATGTCACAGGAAGGCCAAAAAGAAAATCAAGGACATCAACCACCCGAGTAACGGCCTGTTCACCCCGCTATCATCGAGAAGTAGAGGTCAGTACAGGTGCATCAAAGCTGGGACCGAGAGACTGAATAACAGCTTCTATCCCAAGGCCATCAGACTGTTAAACAGCCATCACTAGCCGGCTTCCACTCGGTTACTCAACCCTGCAGAGGCTGCTGACATATATACATAGACATGGAATCACTGGCCACTTGAATGATGGAACACTAGTCACTTTAATAATGTTTACATCCTGCTTTACTCATCTCATATCTATATACTGTATTATATTCTACTGTATTGTAGTCAATGCCACTCCAATATTACTTGTCCTAAGATTTATATATTTCTTAATTCCATTCTTTTACTTTTAGATTTCTGTGTATTGTTGTGAATTGTTAGACACTACTGCACTGTTAGACACTACTGCACTGTTAGATACTACTGTTAGACACTACTGCACTGTTAGATACTACTGCACTGTTAGATACTACTGCACTGTTAGATACTACTGCACTGTTAGACACTACTGCACTGTTAGACACTACTGCACTGTTAGACACTACTGCACTGTTAGATACTACTGCACTGTTAGATACTACTGCACTGTTAGATACTACTGCACTGTTAGACACTACTGCACTGTTAGACACTACTGCACTGTTAGACACTACTGCACTGTTAGACACTACTGCACTGTTAGATACTACTGCACTGTTAGACACTACTGCACTGTTAGACACTACTGCACTGTTAGACACTACTGCACTGTTAGATACTACTGCACTGTTAGATACTACTGTTAGATACTACTGCACTGTTAGATACTACTGCACTGTTAAATACTACTGCACTGTTAGATACTACTGCACTGTTAGACACTACTGCACTGTTAGACACTACTGCACTGTTAGACACTACTGCACTGTTAGATACTACTGCACTCTTAGACACTACTGCACTGTTAGATACTACTGCACTGTTAGATACTACTGCACTGTTAGACACTACTGCACTGTTAGACACTACTGCACTGTTAGACACTACTGCACTGTTAGACACTACTGCACTGTTAGACACTACTGCACTGTTAGACACTACTGCACTGTTAGATACTACTGCACTGTTGACACTACTGCACTGTTAGACACTACTGCACTGTTAGACACTACTGCACAGTTAGATACTACTGCACTGTTAGATACTACTGTTAGACACTACTGCACTGTTAGACACTACTGCACTGTTAGATACTACTGCACTGTTAGATACTACTGCACTGTTAGACACTACTGCACTGTTAGACACTACTGCACTGTTAGACACTACTGCACTGTTAGACACTACTGCACTGTTAGACACTACTGCACTGTTAGATACTACTGCACTGTTAGACACTACTGCACTGTTAGATACTACTGCACTGTTAGATACTACTGCACTGTTAGATACTACTGCACTGTTAGATACTACTGCACTGTTAGACACTACTGCACTGTTAGACACTACTGCACTGTTAGACACTACTGCACTGTTAGACACTACTGCACTGTTAGATACTACTGCACTGTTGACACTACTGCACTGTTAGACACTACTGCACTGTTAGACACTACTGCACTGTTAGATACTACTGCACTGTTAGATACTACTGTTAGATACTACTGCACTGTTAGATACTACTGCACTGTTAAATACTACTGCACTGTTAGATACTACTGCACTGTTAGACACTACTGCACTGTTAGATACTACTGCACTGTTAGATACTACTGTTAGACACTACTGCACTGTTAAACACTACTGCACTGTTAGACACTACTGCACTGTTAGACACTACTGCACTGTTAGACACTACTGCACTGTTAGACACTACTGCACTGTTAGACACTACTGCACTGTTAGATACTACTGCACTGTTAGATACTACTGCACTGTTAGATACTACTGCACTGTTAAATACTACTGCACTGTTAAATACTACTGCACTGTTAAATACTACTGCACTGTTAGACACTACTGCACTGTTAGACACTACTGCACTTTTAGACACTACTACACTGTTAGATACTACTGCACTGTTGGAACTAGGAATACAAGCATTTCACTACACCCACAATAACATCTGCTAAATATGTGTATGGGTGACCAATAGAATTTGATTTGATTTGATTATGCCACAATATAATATAACACAAAATAACAAGTTATGAAGCATTATATCTGCAGGCTTTAAGTAAAGTTTGACCAAAACATATATTTTTTAAATCAAAGAAACTGTGTTTTGAACATTTCAAATGATAAAGAACACTGTAGAGTTGTCATTCACAACGATAACATGTCCGTACGCCATCAATATTAGGAACTCCCATAGTTCTCCAACATAACTCCTGCAGTTGTCATTCACAACGATAACATGTCCGTACGCCATCAATATTAGGAACTCCCATAGTTCTCCAACATAACTCCTGCAGTTGTCATTCACAACGATAACATGTCCGTACGCCATCAATATTAGGAACTCCCATAGTTCTCCAACATAACTCCTGCAGTTGTCATTCACAACGATAACATGTCCGTACGCCATCAATATTAGGAACTCCCATAGTTCTCCAACATAACTCCTGCAGTTGTCATTCACAATGATAACATGTCCGTACGCCATCAATATTAGGAACTCCCATAGTTCTCCAACATAACTCCTGCAGTTGTCATTCACAATGATAACATGTCCGTACGCCATCAATATTAGGAACTCCCATAGTTCTCCAACATAACTCCTGCAGTTGTCATTCACAATGATAACATGTCCGTACGCCATCAATATTAGGAACTCCCATAGTTCTCCAACATAACTCCTGCAGTTGTCATTCACAATGATAACATGTCCGTACGCCATCAATATTAGGAACTCCCATAGTTCTCCAACATAACTCCTGCAGTTGTCATTCACAATGATAACATGTCCGTACGCCATCAATATTAGGAACTCCCATAGTTCTCCAACATAACTCCTGCAGTTGTCATTCACAACGATAACATGTTCGTACGCCATCAATATTAGGAACTCCCATAGTTCTCCAACATAACTCCTGCAGTTGTCATTCACAATGATAACATGTTCGTACGCCATCAATATTAGGAACTCCCATAGTTCTCCAACATAACTCCTGCAGTTGTCATTCACAATGATAACATGTTCGTACGCCATCAATATTAGGAACTCCCATAGTTCTCCAACATAACTCCTGCAGTTGTCATTCACAATGATAACATGTTCGTACGCCATCAATATTAGGAACTCCCATAGTTCTCCAACATAACTCCTGCAGTTGTCATTCCTCCTCTGACAAGGCCTCATATAAACTGCTGTATGCCTGGGTCTATTGTAAATCTGACCTAGGCAGGGCCATTGTTCCGTGACGAATGACATAATAAAAAGTGCACTTCATCAAATTGATTTGGATCAGGAGGAGAGGGCTGTTTGGTTTCATGTCTGGTTTATTTAACAGCCTGTCAAAACAGCATAGAGAGGTATGTGTTGGTGGGTGCATAAGGATATGAGTTTCAGACTCTGTGTACCACATAAAAACAATGAAATGTCAAGGAAAATATGAATATACCTGATCTCCCTTGAGTCCCTCTTTCTCCACCTGAAACAAACAAGAGAAAACAATGACAACTACAATATGACCGTTACAATATCAGCCTAATTGAAGACACATTTTACACTATACAAAATAGTTCAATCAGAAGAACAAAACAGCATTTGTAGATTGATCAGAATGTGGCAGGTTATGGTTTTTGTAATCTCGTAACAATTCTTTGAAAAATGCTGCTGTGAATGTGGGTCAGAGGGGGCTGGAGATGTGGGTGGAAGGGAGGGGATCAGACAGACAGACAGACAGACAGACAGACAGACAGACAGACAGACAATCAAAAGGACAGACAGACATATGGACAGACGGACAGGTGACAGACAGACAGAGACAGTCAGACAGACGGATGGACAGACAGACGGACAGACAGACAGACAGGCAGACGGACGGACAGAGTTGTCTGTCCTCACAAACTACTGTCCACATTCAGGGCCACAGATCAACCTATCAGCTTACACATCCATCCCAAATAAGTGGTGTCCCCTTTCAATTGGCATCCTCGCAAAAACACTGAGGCCTTTTTCTTGGAAGCAGCAGCTGCAGAAAATAGCCATTCATAACATGACACGTGTACAGAATGTGTCACTCACAGGCCCCTGTCTCTGTGCTTGAAGGTGCAATCTGTAGTTGGTACATCCAGTTTTGTACATTTTGGAGGGGGGTGTTATATACCCATGATAACTTCAAATGCTTCATGAGCTTAGTTCAACTGTCGTACCCCATCAAAACCCCAAATATAAGCTTCTATTTTACTCCATTGTTTGTAAACAATATAATTGTAAACAAACACTGCATATCAGGGGTAGGCAGTTCCTGTTTTTGATTTAATCAACCTGGAAGTCCAGGTGTGTTGAATTTAGGCAATCACTGAACTGATCAATTAGCTCAGTTGGTCAGGTGTGGTGCCTAGTTAGAACAAAACGCTGCAGTACCTGTGTACTCCAGGAACAGGGTTGCCTCGCCCTGCTGAGCTTCAGAACATGGTTAAAACTATAATTTTGATCTCATGGATGGGCAGTCCTTAGCCGTTTACCAAAACTGTGGCAGGGTGGCGGCTTCAATGGGTTTTTTTAAATCACAGATTGCTTCTTTAAAATGGTGGACAGAAATCTATCGTTTAACAAGACGGCTGACAAGCCTTTGGTATCTGTGACAGCGGCTGTAAACATGACTGACAGCTAGGAACCGTGATGCCCCTCTATAAAACACTATGTTCTATCTTACAAAGCACTGCTTCACTCACTCAATTCATTCTCAATGTATAGCATATCTACACAGTACTTGTAAAAGGGAATCCTTGGGTTAACCTGAATGGGGTATATCGGCTAGTTCATCTATACTACCATTTAGTAGCGTTCAGTAAGTGTTCAGTGATAGTACGTCCACTATCACTGCAATGTTGTTTACAAGTCTGTTGTGAGAAGACCTGGTAACGCCAACCATGGTGTTCTCGATAGCCAGGATAGAATTTCTGTTATCCTGATTCGTCTCTTATTAATGTATAATTAGCTAGTGTAAATAGCTCGTCAACGGTGACAGTTTTCGGTTGGGGTTTGGTAAGTATTTGGGTGACATGAAAGGGACGGTGTCACACACACTCTGCCTCGCTCCAGGGCTAATGAGACGTGGCAGGGCAGATAATTAGCTAACCACTCACAGTATACTCTTAATCTTCACCCATCACCTCCCCTATTACCACCAGCCAGGCCCTGTGTGTATTAGTGTGTGTGTGTGTACGTGCGTGGGTTCATGCATTGTTTGTGTGTGCGCGTGTGAGCATTATGCGTCTCTGTGAGTGTGTGTGCACCCATGCATGTGTGTATATTAATCTACTAGTCTCTCTAGGAGTTTCTAGGCTATGCTCCCACTAAGCTCCCTCTCCCCTGGGCTCATGTTAACAGAACTAGAGAGGACAAGCAGACAGTGCAGCCAGCCCAATTATAGGAGCACTATGCATGAAGCATGCTGAGGCTTCTACTGGGATTCACTAAACGCTGAGGGTCTACTGGGAGAGACTGGCGTCTGGAACTCCTAGACTGAGTCAGTGGGGAGGAGAAGAGAGGAGAGCAGAGGAGAGTTGAGGAGAGGAGAGCTGAGGAGAAGAGAGGAGAAGAGAGGAGAGGAGAGTTGAGGAGAGGAGAGTTGAGGAGAGGAGAGCTGAGGATAAGAGAGGAGAGCTGAGGAGAAGAGCGCTGAGGAGAAGAGAGGAGAGCTGAGGAGAGCTGAGGAGAGGAGAAGAGAGGAGAGGAGAAGAGAGGAGAGGAGAAGAGAGGAGAACTGAGGAGAAGAGAGGAGAGCTGGGTGCGTGCTTAGCCCCCTCCTGTACTCCCTGTTCACCCAAGTCTAGCTTGGCCATGCGGACTCCAACACCATCATTAACGACACAATGGTGGTAAGGCCTCCTGCCTATAGGCTGTTTCACCGACAACGATGAGACAGCCTATAGGCAGGAGGCCAGAGACCTGGCAGTGTGGTGCCAGGACAACAAACTCTCCCTCAACGTGAGCAAGACAAAGGAGATGATTGTGGACTACAGGAAAAGGAGGGCCGAACACACCCCCATTAACATCAAATGGGCTGTAGTGGAGCGGGTCGAGAGTTACCTTGGTGTCCACATCACCAACAAACTATCATGGTCCAAACACACCAAGACAGTCGTGAAGAGGGCACGACAAAACCTATTCCCCCTTGGGAGACTGAAAAGATTTGGCATGGGTTCCCAGATCCTCAAAAAGTTCTACAGCTGCACCATCGAGAGCATCCTGACCGGTTGCATCACCGCCTGGTGTGGCAACTGCTCGCCATCCAACCATTAGGCGCTACAGAGGGTAGTGCGTACGGCCCAGTACATCACCGGGGCCAAGCTTCCTGCCATCCAGCACCTATATACTAGGCGGTGTCAGAGGAAGGCCCAAAAAAGACTCCAGTCACCCAAGTCATAGACTGTTCTCTCTGCTACCACACGGCAAGCGGTACCGGAACACCAAGTCTAGGTCCAAGAGGCTCTTTAACAGCTTCTACCACCAAGCCATAAGACTGCTGAATAATTAATCAAATGTCCGCCAGGACTATTTACATTGACACCCCCCCCCCCCCCCCCCCTCCATTCGTTTTTACACTGCTGCTACTCACTGTTTATTATCTCTGCATAGTCACTTTACCCCTACCTACATGTAGAAATGAGCTCGACTAACCTGTACCCCCACACATTGACCAGGTACATCCTGTATAAAGCCTCGTTATTCTTATTTTATTGTGTTACTTTTTTTTCTTTGTAAATATTTTCTTAAAGCATTTTCTTAAAACTGCATTGTTGGTTAAGGGCTTGTAAGTAAGCCTTTCACCTGTTGCATTCAGCATACGTAATAATTTGACTAATAAAACTTCAAAGTTGAGACAGAGTGAAGGAAACCATGTCTTCAACTTCTCTCACACATGTAGGTCCACCATGGATGCTACCTGTCACCCCCTTCTCATCTCCTCCTGCCCTTCCCATCCTTCCCCCCAGAGCTCCAGACCAGTGGTCTACCTGCCTGCTCTCCACCATGCTCCAAGCCCCAGGAGAGGTGTGGAGAGAGGGGGTTAACCATCCTCATCTACACCTGTCTAGCCTCTCCTTGCCTGACCTCCCAGACAGCACAGAGGTGGATGGTAATGTGACACTGAGACTGTTCACCTGAGCAGTTCCAAATCACTCTCTCCCCTCCTAAACCCCCCTCATCCCTCCTCCCCTCCTCATCCCCCCTCATCCCTCCTCCTCTCCTCATCCCCCATCCTCTCCTTATCCCCCCTCATTCATCCTCCTTCCCTTCATCACCTCCTCCTTCCCCTCTCCTCATCCCCCCTCATTCCTCCTCCTTCCCCTCTCCTCATCCCCCCGTCATTCCTCCTCCTTCCCCCCTCCTTCCCTTCCCTTCCCTTCTCCTCATTCCTCCTACTTCCCCTCTCCTCATCCCCCCTCCTTCCACTCTCCTCATCCCCCCTCTTTCCCCTCTCCTCATCCCCCTCATTCCTCCCCCTTCCCCTCTCCTCATCCCCCCTCATCCCCCTCCTTCCAATCTCCTCATCCACCCTCATTCCTCCTCCTTCCACTTTCCTCATCCCCCCTCCTCATCCCCCAAGCCCCCCCCCCCCCCCGTGTGTGTGTGTGTGTGTGTATAGATTAATATGAAGACAGCAGCATAAAAGACTGCATACTTACACTTAGACCAGGCAGACCTTGAAGACCCGTATCGCCCTGTGGGAGAGAGAAACTGTTGTTTTTTATCGTTGAACTCATTAGTTATTCATCAATTTATTGACTCTTATATGGATCTTTCCTCAGCACCTATCATACACAATGTATAGTACAACACAGAACATCAAGAGTGACTCTTATATGGATCTTTCCTCAGCACCTATCATACACAGCGTATAGTACAACACAGAACGTCAAGAGTGACTCTTATATGGATCTTTCCTCAGCACCTATCATACACAGCGTATAGTACAACACGGAAAGTCAAGTGATACACATTCAGACGATTCATTTTGAAAGGAAAGAAATAGCTGGTATTCAATCATTCTCTTAGACTGTAAATACTGGCAGAGATTATTACTACTCTAAATAAATGTCTAAAGAAGTTACCTCCACGTCGAGCCAAGCGGCGGTGCTTGCGGGAGGGCTTGTGCATACAGAGCTTTAAAGGTCAGTCAAAATAAACAGCACCTTGTGTTACTGCTTCATTTAGCTGTGTGTGTGTTGTCCACCACAGCTGGGTTCAAATACTATTTCGCATCATTTCAAAAACATTATCTGGGCTTGATTGAGCTTACCTGGCATAGCATAACTAAAGGAATAGTTGCAAATAGTATCTCCTTTCTGTCAGGTGATGTGGTTGGTGCGTGCGTGTCTCCTTTCTGTCAGGTGATGTGGTTGGTGCGTGCGTGTCTCCTTTCTGTCAGGTGATGTGGTTGGTGCGTGCGTGTCTCCTTTCTGTCAGGTGATGTGGTTGGTGCGTGCGTGTCTCCTTTCTGTCAGGTGATGTGGTTGGTGCATGCGTGTCTCCTTTCTGTCAGGTAATGTGGTTGGTGCGTGCGTGTCTCCTTTCTGTCAGGTGATGTGGTTGGTGCGTGTGTGTCTCCTTTCTGTCAGGCGGAGTGGTTGGTGCGTGTGTGTCTCCTTTCTGTCAGGCGGTGTGGTTGGTGCGTGCGTGTCTCCTTTCTGTCAGGTGATGTGGTTGGTGCGTGTGTGTCTCCTTTCTGTCAGGCGGAGTGGTTGGTGCGTGCGTGTCTCCTTTCTGTCAGGCGATGTGGTTGGTGCGTGTGTGTCTCCTTTCTGTCAGGTGATGTGGTTGGTGCGTGTGTGTCTCCTTTCTGTCAGGCGGTGTGGTTGGTGCGTGCGTGTCTCCTTTCTGTCAGGTGATGTGGTTGGTGCGTGTGTGTCTCCTTTCTGTCAGGCGGAGTGGTTGGTGCGTGCGTGTCTCCTTTCTGTCAGGCGGAGTGGTTGGTGCGTGCGTGTCTCCTTTCTGTCAGGCGGTGTGGATGGTGCGTGCGTGTCTCCTTTCTGTCAGGTGATGTGGTTGGTGCGTGTGTGTCTCCTTTCTGTCAGGCGGTGTGGTTGGTGTGTGCGTGTCTCCTTTCTGTCAGGTGATGTGGTTGGTGCGTGTGTGTCTCCTTTCTGTCAGGTGATGTGGTTGGTGCGTGCGTGTCTCCTTTCTGTCAGGTGATGTGTGTGTGTGTGAGAGAGATAGAGGCAGGTGGATAACATGATATTATCAGATCTGACGGATGATAAAATAACCATCGGCTTCATAACTTCACGTAAAAAGCATTTGCAGTGTTAACACAGAGACATCCATGACACCTTGTTTAGTTAACAAGCCAGGTGGTAGATTCAGAGATGGGAGGGTTTCCCATGATGACAATAGTAAACGTTAGCTCAATGTATCACACACTTTCAACTCTATTCTTCTCTATTAATTTACTGTCTATTCTCACAAGATGACTGTTTGTCTAGAAGACTTTACTTCTGCCATTAGGTACCAGGTAGTTCCCAACTGTGTAAACTTCTTTGAAAGAAAGTAGTAGGAAGAGAGTAGTTTTCCCATGACACAACGTAAACAGTACCTCTCAACTCCCCGGTCTACTCTCATCTGTTTTTTCTACTATCTATTCTCACATGCACAAGCTGGATATTTCTCCATCATAGTATCTTCCTTTCAAATAAAATATGTTCACTATCCATTGAATTACGGTTTGTTAGCATGTGTCCTTTTAATGAATACATGTGTCCTTTTAATGAATACATGTGTCCTTTTAATGAATACATGTGTCCTTTTAATGAATACATGTGTCCTTTTAATGAATACATGTGTCCTTTTAATGAATACATGTGTCCTTTTAATGAATACATGTGTCCTTTTAATGAATACATGTGTCCTTTTAATGAATACATGTGTCCTTTTAATGAATACATGTGTCCTTTTAATGAATACATGTGTCCTTTTAATGAATACATGTGTCCTTTTAATGAATACATGTGTCCTTTTAATGAATACATGTGTCCTTTTAATGAATACATGTGTCCTTTTAATGAATACATGTGTCCTTTTAATGAATACATGTGTCCTTTTAATGAATACATGTGTCCTTTTAATGAATACATGTGTCCTTTTAATGAATACATGTGTCCTTTTAATGAATACATGTGTCCTTTTAATGAATCCATGTGTCCTTTTAATGAATCCATGTGTCCTTTTAAAAAACAAGTTTCCTTTAAATAGAACCTCCTTAATGGTTTGTCAGATCAGTGTGAGACTATAAGTGTAGTGGATAACTATAAGTGTAGTGGATAACTATAAGTGTAGTGGATAACTATACGTGTAGTGGATAACTATAAGTGTAGTGGATAACTATAAGTGTAGTGGATAACTATAAATGTAGTGGATAACTATAAGTGTAGTGGATAACTATAAGTGTAGTGGATAACTATAAGTGTAGTGGATAACTATAAGTGTAGTGGATAACTATAAGTGTAGTGGATAACTATAAGTGTAGTGGATAACTGAAGTCAGTAAAGAAGTGTTAAGTCCTGCTTTAAAAAAGGACTTCCTTCACTGCTTGTCTTACATGCCATTTACCAGACGTTTTATCCAAAGAATCTTATAGTCAGGCGTGCATATATTTTTTACTTACGGTCCCAGGAATCGACCCCACTATCCTGGCATCTCCAGACCGATTCTCTACCAACTGAGCTACAGTATTTGGTTTACAATGACTTGCAACCATGGTACAAAGTTTTTAGACATTTGCCAAACTTTATTTCACTAACCAATCAGGTCTATATGATCTGGAAAGTTAAGATTATTTATGACTGATTAGTTATTCATGACCGTTTTGGTTGTATTCACAGTTGCCCCTCCCTCTGAGAGCTCTACAAAATAGACTCATTTGGTTCCCTCCCTCCCTCCCTCCCTCCCTCCCTCCCTCCCTCCCTCCCTCCCTCCTCAGATAACCAAACAGATAGCTCATTTAAACTTCAAGGCTGGAAGACTGTGTACATAACCCTACAATCATACAGCCGCTCCCTCACCAATAATGACAGTGTGAGTTAATGTGTGTACGTGTGCATGCCTGAGTACCGTACGAGTAAATATGAACAATACGGTAACTAATTAGAGAACGGAACACATTCCATCTCTTACAGAGCAAGGAAATCCCACTGTGCTATTAGATCTTTTTTTTGTTGCCTACTGTAAATCAAATTCCCTTTCAATGAACAGGCTATAAAGACGGCTGATAATCACGTCTCCACTGTATTTATGAATGATTTAAATCCCCAGTTTGATGGACCCGTCTAGACTTTTCAATGATGGAAATGGTTCAACTTGTCATGTACCCATTTAGAGGTCTAATGATATGGTAATACAATGTATTTACACTGACCACCAGTGAGGCATGAGGTTTTTTAGAAGTATGTGTCTGGTACAAATAATTGGCATGTCTGACTGATCAGAAATACTATATTGGACTCTGTACAACGCTATAATCTGGGCTGGACAGCAGGTCAAGTTTGTAATGTGCTATGATGATAGTAGTTCCTGTCCAATGATGTTCAGTCTGTTTGGTGAAATGACCAGTGGTCAAACACATTGGATTCTGAGGTCAGAGGATCAGTAATGCTACCTGGGCGGTGTGCTTTGTCACATGACCCGTTTATTCCTAATGTTTGTATCTATCCATGAGTGTCCATGATTGTACAATGTTAATATACAAAGCCACCCTGAAAAAGGCGATGCGTTGTTGAAATGTTGGTTATGTTTTCCTAACAAATAGTTGGGAACATTTAGGGAGTACACAACTTTCTACCTTTCTCTACTGTTGACTCTCCGTTAGTCAGAACCTAGCCTACAGTTGACTCTCCGTTAGTCAGAACCTAGCCTACAGTTGACTCTCTGTTAGTCAGAACCTAGCCTGCAGTTGACTCTCTGTTAGTCAGAACCTAGCCTACAGTTGACTCTCTGTTAGTCAGCACCTAGCCTACAGTTGACTCTCTGTTAGTCAGAACCTAGCCTACAGTTGACTCTCTGTTAGTCAGCACCTAGCCTACAGTTGACTCTCTGTTAGTCAGAACCTAGCCTACAGTTGACTCTCCATTAGTCAGCACCTAGCCTACAGTTGACTCTCTGTTAGTCAGAACCTAGCCTACAGTTGACTCTCTGTTAGTCAGCACCTAGCCTACAGTTGACTCTCTGTTAGTCAGAACCTAGCCTACAGTTAACTCTCTGTTAGTCAGAACCTAGCCTACAGTTAACTCTCTGTTAGTCAGAACCTAGCCTACAGTTGACTCTCCGTTAGTCAGAACCTAGCCTACAGTTGACTCTCTGTTAGTCAGAACTTAGCCTACAGTTGACTCTCTGTTAGTCAGAACCTAGCCTACAGTTGACTCTCTGTTAGTCAGAACCTAGCCTACTGTTGACTCTCTGTTAGTCAGAACCTAGCCTACAGTTGACTCTCTGTTAGTCAGAACCTAGCCTACTGTTGACTCTCTGTTAGTCAGAACCTAGCCTACTGTTGACTCTCTGTTAGTCAGAACCTAGCCTACAGTTGACTCTCTGTTAGTCAGAACCTAGCCTACAGTTGACTCTCCGTTAGTCAGAACCTAGCCTACAGTTGACTCTCCGTTAGTCAGAACCTAGCCTACAGTTGACTCTCTGTTAGTCAGAACCTAGCCTACAGTTAACTCTCTGTTAGTCAGCACCTAGCCTACAGTTGACTCTCCGTTAGTCAGAACCTAGCCTACAGTTGACTCTCCGTTAGTCAGAACCTAGCCTACAGTTGACTCTCTGTTAGTCAGAACCTAGCCTACAGTTGACTCTCTGTTAGTCAGAACCTAGCCTACAGTTGACTTCCTGTTAGTCAGAACCTAACCTACAGTTGACTCTCTGTTAGTCAGCACCTAGCCTACAGTTGACTCTCTGTTAGTCAGAACCTAGCCTACAGTTAACTCTCTGTTAGTCAGAACCTAGCCTACAGTTGACTCTCCGTTAGTCAGAACCTAGCCTACAGTTGACTCTCCGTTAGTCAGAACCTAGCCTACAGTTAACTCTCTGTTAGTCAGCACCTAGCCTACAGTTGACTCTCTGTTAGTCAGCACCTAGCCTACAGTTGACTCTCTGTTAGTCAGAACCTAGCCTACAGTTGACTCTCCGTTAGTCAGAACCTAGCCTACAGTTAACTCTCCGTTAGTCAGCACCTAGCCTACAGTTGACTCTCCGTTAGTCAGAACCTAGCCTACAGTTGACTCTCCGTTAGTCAGAACCTAGCCTACAGTTGACTCTCTGTTAGTCAGAACCTAGGCTACAGTTGACTCTCTGTTAGTCAGAACCTAGCCTACAGTTGACTCTCCGTTAGTCAGAACCTAGCCTACAGTTAACTCTCTGTTAGTCAGCACCTAGCCTACAGTTGACTCTCTGTTAGTCAGAACCTAGCCTACAGTTAACTCTCTGTTAGTCAGCACCTAGCCTACAGTTGACTCTCTGTTAGTCAGCACCTAGCCTACAGTGTACTGTCTGTTAGTCAGCACCTAGCCTACAGTTAACTCTCCGTTAGTCAGCACCTAGCCTACAGTTGACTCTCTGTTAGTCAGAACCTAGCCTACAGTTAACTCTCTGTTAGTCAGAACCTAGCCTACAGTTAACTCTCTGTTAGTCAGCACCTAGCCTACAGTTGACTCTCCGTTAGTCAGAACCTAGCCTACAGTTGACTCTCCGTTAGTCAGAACCTAGCCTACAGTTGACTCTCTGTTAGTCAGAACCTAGCCTACAGTTGACTTCCTGTTAGTCAGAACCTAGCCTACAGTTGACTTCCTGTTAGTCAGAACCTAACCTACAGTTGACTCTCTGTTAGTCAGCACCTAGCCTACAGTTGACTCTCTGTTAGTCAGAACCTAGCCTACAGTTAACTCTCTGTTAGTCAGCACCTAGCCTACAGTTGACTCTCCGTTAGTCAGAACCTAGCCTACAGTTGACTCTCCGTTAGTCAGAACCTAGCCTACAGTGTACTGTCTGTTAGTCAGCACCTAGCCTACAGTTAACTCTCCGTTAGTCAGCACCTAGCCTACAGTTGACTCTCTGTTAGTCAGAACCTAGCCTACAGTTGACTCTGTTCGTCAGCACCTAGCCTACAGTGTACTGTCTGTTAGTCAGCACCTAGCCTACAGTTGACTCTCTGTTAGTCAGAACCTAGCCTACAGTTGACTTTCTGTTAGTCAGAACCTAACCTACAGTTGACTCTCTGTTAGTCAGCACCTAGCCTACAGTTGACTCTCTGTTAGTCAGAACCTAGCCTACAGTTGACTCTGTTCGTCAGCACCTAGCCTACAGTGTACTGTCTGTTAGTCAGCACCTAGCCTACAGTTGACTCTCTGTTAGTCAGAACCTAGCCTACAGTTGACTCTCTGTTAGTCAGAACCTAGCCTACAGTGTACTGTCTGTTAGTCAGCACCTAGCCTACAGTTGACTCTCTGTTAGTCAGCACCTAGCCTACAGTTGACTCTCTGTTAGTCAGCACCTAGCCTACAGTTGACTCCCCGTTAGTCAGCACCTAGCCTACAGTTGACTCTCCGTTAGTCAGAACCTAGCCTACAGTTGACTCTCCGTTAGTCAGAACCTAGCCTACAGTTGACTCTCCGTTAGTCAGAACCTAGCCTACAGTTGACTCTCCGTTAGTCAGAACCTAGCCTACAGTTGACTCTCCGTTAGTCAGAACCTAGCCTACAGTTGACTCTCCGTTAGTCAGAACCTAGCCTACAGTTGACTCTCCGTTAGTCAGAACCTAGCCTACAGTTGACTCTCCGTTAGTCAGAACCTAGCCTACAGTTGACTCTCCGTTAGTCAGAACCTAGCCTACAGTTGACTCTCCGTTAGTCAGAACCTAGCCTACAGTTGACTCTCCGTTAGTCAGAACCTAGCCTACAGTTGACTCTCCGTTAGTCAGAACCTAGCATAGAGTTGACTCTCCGTTAGTCAGAACCTAGCCTACAGTTGACTCTCTGTTAGTCAGAACCTAGCCTACAGTTGACTCTCTGTTAGTCAGAACCTAGCCTACAGTTGACTCTCTGTTAGTCAGAACCTAGCCTACAGTTGACTTTCTGTTAGTCAGAACCTAACCTACAGTTGACTCTCCGTTAGTCAGCACCTAGCCTACAGTTGACTCTCTGTTAGTCAGAACCTAGCCTACAGTTGACTCTCTGTTAGTCAGAACCTAGCCTACAGTGTACTGTCTGTTAGTCAGCACCTAGCCTACAGTTGACTCTCTGTTAGTCAGCACCTAGCCTACAGTTGACTCTCTGTTAGTCAGCACCTAGCCTACAGTTGACTCCCCGTTAGTCAGCACCTAGCCTACAGTTGACTCTCTGTTAGTCAGAACCTAGCCTACAGTTAACTCTCTGTTAGTCAGCACCTAGCCTACAGTTGACTCTCCGTTAGTCAGAACCTAGCCTACAGTTGACTCTCCGTTAGTCAGAACCTAGCCTACAGTTGACTCTCTGTTAGTCAGAACCTAGCCTACAGTTGACTCTCTGTTAGTCAGAACCTAGCCTACAGTTGACTTTCTGTTAGTCAGAACCTAACCTACAGTTGACTCTGTTAGTCAGCACCTAGCCTACAGTTGACTCTCTGTTAGTCAGAACCTAGCCTACAGTTGACTCTGTTCGTCAGCACCTAGCCTACAGTGTACTGTCTGTTAGTCAGCACCTAGCCTACAGTTGACTCTCTGTTAGTCAGAACCTAGCCTACAGTTGACTCTCTGTTAGTCAGAACCTAGCCTACAGTTGACTCTCCGTTAGTCAGAACCTAGCCTACAGTTGACTCTCCGTTAGTCAGAACCTAGCCTACAGTTGACTCTCAGTTAGTCAGCACCTAGCCTACAGTTGACTCTCTGTTAGTCAGAACCTAGCCTACAGTTGACTCTCTGTTAGTCAGAACCTAGCCTACAGTTGACTCTCCGTTAGTCAGAACCTAGCCTACAGTTGACTCTCTGTTAGTCAGAACCTAGCCTACAGTTGACTCTGTTAGTCAGAACCTAGCCTACAGTTGACTCTCTGTTAGTCAGAACCTAGCCTACAGTTGACTCTCTGTTAGTCAGAACCTAGCCTACAGTTGACTTTCTGTTAGTCAGAACCTAACCTACAGTTGACTCTCTGTTAGTCAGCACCTAGCCTACAGTTGACTTTCTGTTAGTCAGAACCTAACCTACAGTTGACTCTGTTAGTCAGCACCTAGCCTACAGTTGACTCTCTGTTAGTCAGAACCTAGCCTACAGTTGACTCTGTTCGTCAGCACCTAGCCTACAGTGTACTGTCTGTTAGTCAGCACCTAGCCTACAGTTGACTCTCTGTTAGTCAGAACCTAGCCTACAGTTGACTCTCTGTTAGTCAGAACCTAGCCTACAGTTGACTCTCCGTTAGTCAGAACCTAGCCTACAGTTGACTCTCCGTTAGTCAGAACCTAGCCTACAGTTGACTCTCCGTTAGTCAGAACCTAGCCTACAGTTGACTCTCCGTTAGTCAGAACCTAGCCTACAGTTGACTCTCTGTTAGTCAGAACCTAGCCTACAGTTGACTCTCCGTTAGTCAGAACCTAGCCTACAGTTGACTCTCTGTTAGTCAGAACCTAGCCTACAGTTGACTCTCTGTTAGTCAGAACCTAGCCTACAGTTGACTTTCTGTTAGTCAGAACCTAACCTACAGTTGACTCTCTGTTAGTCAGCACCTAGCCTACAGTTGACTCTCTGTTAGTCAGCACCTAGCCTACAGTTGACTCCCCGTTAGTCAGCACCTAGCCTACAGTTGACTCTCTGTTAGTCAGAACCTAGCCTACAGTTAACTCTCTGTTAGTCAGCACCTAGCCTACAGTTGACTCTCCGTTAGTCAGAACCTAGCCTACAGTTGACTCTCCGTTAGTCAGAACCTAGCCTACAGTTGACTTTCTGTTAGTCAGAACCTAACCTACAGTTGACTCTCTGTTAGTCAGCACCTAGCCTACAGTTGACTCTCTGTTAGTCAGAACCTAGCCTACAGTTAACTCTCTGTTAGTCAGAACCTAGCCTACAGTTAACTCTCTGTTAGTCAGCACCTAGCCTACAGTTGACTCTCCGTTAGTCAGAACCTAGCCTACAGTTGACTCTCCGTTAGTCAGAACCTAGCCTACAGTTGACTCTCTGTTAGTCAGAACCTAGCCTACAGTTGACTCTCTGTTAGTCAGAACCTAGCCTACAGTTGACTTTCTGTTAGTCAGCACCTAGCCTACAGTTGACTCTCTGTTAGTCAGAACCTAGCCTACAGTTGACTCTGTTCGTCAGCACCTAGCCTACAGTGTACTGTCTGTTAGTCAGCACCTAGCCTACAGTTGACTCTCTGTTAGTCAGAACCTAGCCTACAGTTGACTCTCTGTTAGTCAGAACCTAGCCTACAGTTGACTCTCTGTTAGTCAGCACCTAGCCTACAGTTGACTCCCCGTTAGTCAGCACCTAGCCTACAGTTGACTCTCTGTTAGTCAGAACCTAGCCTACAGTTAACTCTCTGTTAGTCAGCACCTAGCCTACAGTTGACTCTCCGTTAGTCAGAACCTAGCCTACAGTTGACTCTCCGTTAGTCAGAACCTAGCCTACAGTTGACTCTCTGTTAGTCAGAACCTAGCCTACAGTTGACTCTCTGTTAGTCAGAACCTAGCCTACAGTTGACTCTCTGTTAGTCAGAACCTAGCCTACAGTTGACTCTCTGTTAGTCAGAACCTAGCCTACAGTTGACTTTCTGTTAGTCAGAACCTAACCTACAGTTGACTCTCTGTTAGTCAGCACCTAGCCTACAGTTGACTCTCTGTTAGTCAGAACCTAGCCTACAGTTAACTCTCTGTTAGTCAGAACCTAGCCTACAGTTAACTCTCTGTTAGTCAGCACCTAGCCTACAGTTGACTCTCCGTTAGTCAGAACCTAGCCTACAGTTGACTCTCCGTTAGTCAGAACCTAGCCTACAGTTGACTCTCTGTTAGTCAGAACCTAGCCTACAGTTGACTCTCTGTTAGTCAGAACCTAGCCTACAGTTGACTTTCTGTTAGTCAGAACCTAACCTACAGTTGACTCTGTTAGTCAGCACCTAGCCTACAGTTGACTCTCTGTTAGTCAGAACCTAGCCTACAGTTGACTCTGTTCGTCAGCACCTAGCCTACAGTGTACTGTCTGTTAGTCAGCACCTAGCCTACAGTTGACTCTCTGTTAGTCAGAACCTAGCCTACAGTTGACTCTCTGTTAGTCAGCACCTAGCCTACAGTTGACTCCCCGTTAGTCAGCACCTAGCCTACAGTTGACTCTCTGTTAGTCAGAACCTAGCCTACAGTTAACTCTCTGTTAGTCAGAACCTAGCCTACAGTTGACTCTCCGTTAGTCAGAACCTAGCCTACAGTTGACTCTCCGTTAGTCAGAACCTAGCCTACAGTTGACTCTCTGTTAGTCAGAACCTAGCCTACAGTTGACTCTCTGTTAGTCAGAACCTAGCCTACAGTTGACTTTCTGTTAGTCAGAACCTAACCTACAGTTGACTCTGTTAGTCAGCACCTAGCCTACAGTTGACTCTCTGTTAGTCAGAACCTAGCCTACAGTTGACTCTGTTCGTCAGCACCTAGCCTACAGTGTACTGTCTGTTAGTCAGCACCTAGCCTACAGTTGACTCTCTGTTAGTCAGAACCTAGCCTACAGTTGACTCTCTGTTAGTCAGAACCTAGCCTACAGTTGACTCTCCGTTAGTCAGAACCTAGCCTACAGTTGACTCTCCGTTAGTCAGAACCTAGCCTACAGTTGACTCTCCGTTAGTCAGAACCTAGCCTACAGTTGACTCTCCGTTAGTCAGAACCTAGCCTACAGTTGACTCTCTGTTAGTCAGAACCTAGCCTACAGTTGACTCTCCGTTAGTCAGAACCTAGCCTACAGTTGACTCTCTGTTAGTCAGAACCTAGCCTACAGTTGACTCTCTGTTAGTCAGAACCTAGCCTACAGTTGACTTTCTGTTAGTCAGAACCTAACCTACAGTTGACTCTCTGTTAGTCAGCACCTAGCCTACAGTTGACTCTCTGTTAGTCAGCACCTAGCCTACAGTTGACTCCCCGTTAGTCAGCACCTAGCCTACAGTTGACTCTCTGTTAGTCAGAACCTAGCCTACAGTTAACTCTCTGTTAGTCAGCACCTAGCCTACAGTTGACTCTCCGTTAGTCAGAACCTAGCCTACAGTTGACTCTCCGTTAGTCAGAACCTAGCCTACAGTTGACTCTCTGTTAGTCAGAACCTAGCCTACAGTTGACTCTCTGTTAGTCAGAACCTAGCCTACAGTTGACTCTCTGTTAGTCAGAACCTAGCCTACAGTTGACTCTCTGTTAGTCAGAACCTAGCCTACAGTTGACTTTCTGTTAGTCAGAACCTAACCTACAGTTGACTCTCTGTTAGTCAGCACCTAGCCTACAGTTGACTCTCTGTTAGTCAGAACCTAGCCTACAGTTAACTCTCTGTTAGTCAGCACCTAGCCTACAGTTGACTCTCCGTTAGTCAGAACCTAGCCTACAGTTGACTCTCCGTTAGTCAGAACCTAGCCTACAGTTGACTCTCTGTTAGTCAGAACCTAGCCTACAGTTGACTCTCTGTTAGTCAGAACCTAGCCTACAGTTGACTTTCTGTTAGTCAGAACCTAACCTACAGTTGACTCTGTTAGTCAGCACCTAGCCTACAGTTGACTCTCTGTTAGTCAGAACCTAGCCTACAGTTGACTCTGTTCGTCAGCACCTAGCCTACAGTGTACTGTCTGTTAGTCAGCACCTAGCCTACAGTTGACTCTCTGTTAGTCAGAACCTAGCCTACAGTTGACTCTCTGTTAGTCAGAACCTAGCCTACAGTTGACTCTCCGTTAGTCAGAACCTAGCCTACAGTTGACTCTCCGTTAGTCAGAACCTAGCCTACAGTTGACTCTCCGTTAGTCAGAACCTAGCCTACAGTTGACTCTCCGTTAGTCAGAACCTAGCCTACAGTTGACTCTCTGTTAGTCAGAACCTAGCCTACAGTTGACTCTCCGTTAGTCAGAACCTAGCCTACAGTTGACTCTCTGTTAGTCAGAACCTAGCCTACAGTTGACTCTCTGTTAGTCAGAACCTAGCCTACAGTTGACTTTCTGTTAGTCAGAACCTAACCTACAGTTGACTCTCTGTTAGTCAGCACCTAGCCTACAGTTGACTCTCTGTTAGTCAGCACCTAGCCTACAGTTGACTCTCTGTTAGTCAGCACCTAGCCTACAGTTGACTCCCCGTTAGTCAGCACCTAGCCTACAGTTGACTCTCTGTTAGTCAGAACCTAGCCTACAGTTAACTCTCTGTTAGTCAGCACCTAGCCTACAGTTGACTCTCCGTTAGTCAGAACCTAGCCTACAGTTGACTCTCCGTTAGTCAGAACCTAGCCTACAGTTGACTCTCTGTTAGTCAGAACCTAGCCTACAGTTGACTCTCTGTTAGTCAGAACCTAGCCTACAGTTGACTCTCTGTTAGTCAGAACCTAGCCTACAGTTGACTCTCTGTTAGTCAGAACCTAGCCTACAGTTGACTTTCTGTTAGTCAGAACCTAACCTACAGTTGACTCTCTGTTAGTCAGCACCTAGCCTACAGTTGACTCTCTGTTAGTCAGAACCTAGCCTACAGTTAACTCTCTGTTAGTCAGCACCTAGCCTACAGTTGACTCTCCGTTAGTCAGAACCTAGCCTACAGTTGACTCTCCGTTAGTCAGAACCTAGCCTACAGTTGACTCTCTGTTAGTCAGAACCTAGCCTACAGTTGACTCTCTGTTAGTCAGAACCTAGCCTACAGTTGACTTTCTGTTAGTCAGAACCTAACCTACAGTTGACTCTGTTAGTCAGCACCTAGCCTACAGTTGACTCTCTGTTAGTCAGAACCTAGCCTACAGTTGACTCTGTTCGTCAGCACCTAGCCTACAGTGTACTGTCTGTTAGTCAGCACCTAGCCTACAGTTGACTCTCTGTTAGTCAGAACCTAGCCTACAGTTGACTCTCTGTTAGTCAGAACCTAGCCTACAGTTGACTCTCCGTTAGTCAGAACCTAGCCTACAGTTGACTCTCCGTTAGTCAGAACCTAGCCTACAGTTGACTCTCCGTTAGTCAGAACCTAGCCTACAGTTGACTCTCCGTTAGTCAGAACCTAGCCTACAGTTGACTCTCTGTTAGTCAGAACCTAGCCTACAGTTGACTCTCCGTTAGTCAGAACCTAGCCTACAGTTGACTCTCTGTTAGTCAGAACCTAGCCTACAGTTGACTCTCTGTTAGTCAGAACCTAGCCTACAGTTGACTTTCTGTTAGTCAGAACCTAACCTACAGTTGACTCTCTGTTAGTCAGCACCTAGCCTACAGTTGACTCTCTGTTAGTCAGCACCTAGCCTACAGTTGACTCCCCGTTAGTCAGCACCTAGCCTACAGTTGACTCTCTGTTAGTCAGAACCTAGCCTACAGTTAACTCTCTGTTAGTCAGCACCTAGCCTACAGTTGACTCTCCGTTAGTCAGAACCTAGCCTACAGTTGACTCTCCGTTAGTCAGAACCTAGCCTACAGTTGACTCTCTGTTAGTCAGAACCTAGCCTACAGTTGACTCTCTGTTAGTCAGAACCTAGCCTACAGTTGACTCTCTGTTAGTCAGAACCTAGCCTACAGTTGACTCTCTGTTAGTCAGAACCTAGCCTACAGTTGACTCTCTGTTAGTCAGAACCTAGCCTACAGTTGACTCTCTGTTAGTCAGAACCTAGCCTACAGTTGACTCTCTGTTAGTCAGAACCTAGCCTACAGTTGACTCTCTGTTAGTCAGAACCTAGCCTACAGTTGACTTTCTGTTAGTCAGAACCTAACCTACAGTTGACTCTCTGTTAGTCAGCACCTAGCCTACAGTTGACTCTCTGTTAGTCAGAACCTAGCCTACAGTTAACTCTCTGTTAGTCAGAACCTAGCCTACAGTTGACTCTCCGTTAGTCAGAACCTAGCCTACAGTTGACTCTCCGTTAGTCAGAACCTAGCCTACAGTTGACTCTCTGTTAGTCAGAACCTAGCCTACAGTTGACTCTCTGTTAGTCAGAACCTAGCCTACAGTTGACTTTCTGTTAGTCAGAACCTAACCTACAGTTGACTCTGTTAGTCAGCACCTAGCCTACAGTTGACTCTCTGTTAGTCAGAACCTAGCCTACAGTTGACTCTGTTCGTCAGCACCTAGCCTACAGTGTACTGTCTGTTAGTCAGCACCTAGCCTACAGTTGACTCTCTGTTAGTCAGAACCTAGCCTACAGTTGACTCTCTGTTAGTCAGAACCTAGCCTACAGTTGACTCTCCGTTAGTCAGAACCTAGCCTACAGTTGACTCTCCGTTAGTCAGAACCTAGCCTACAGTTGACTCTCCGTTAGTCAGAACCTAGCCTACAGTTGACTCTCCGTTAGTCAGAACCTAGCCTACAGTTGACTCTCTGTTAGTCAGAACCTAGCCTACAGTTGACTCTCCGTTAGTCAGAACCTAGCCTACAGTTGACTCTCTGTTAGTCAGAACCTAGCCTACAGTTGACTCTCTGTTAGTCAGAACCTAGCCTACAGTTGACTTTCTGTTAGTCAGAACCTAACCTACAGTTGACTCTCTGTTAGTCAGCACCTAGCCTACAGTTGACTCTCTGTTAGTCAGAACCTAGCCTACAGTTGACTCTGTTCGTCAGCACCTAGCCTACAGTGTACTGTCTGTTAGTCAGCACCTAGCCTACAGTTGACTCTCTGTTAGTCAGAACCTAGCCTACAGTTGACGCTCTGTTAGTCAGCACCTAGCCTACAGTGTACTGTCTGTTAGTCAGCACCTAGCCTACAGTTGACTCTCTGTTAGTCAGAACCTAGCCTACAGTTGACTCTCTGTTAGTCAGAACCTAGCCTACAGTGTACTGTCTGTTAGTCAGCACCTAGCCTACAGTTGACTCTCTGTTAGTCAGCACCTAGCCTACAGTTGACTCTCTGTTAGTCAGCACCTAGCCTACAGTTGACTCCCCGTTAGTCAGCACCTAGCCTACAGTTGACTCTCTGTTAGTCAGCACCTAGCCTACAGTTTAATGTCTGTTAGTCAGCTCATACTATTCACTAATGTTTAAAACCAAACCATAGATGAGGATTATGACTTACTTGATCACCTTTGGGGCCAATAGGACCTGAGTCTCCTTTCAAACCCTGGGAACAAACAAATACATCAGACACCTTTCTGTTGTCAATAAAGATCAAAGACATTAGACACCTTTATGTGGTCAATAAAGATCAAAGACATTAGACACCTTTATGTGGTCAATAAAGATCAAAGACATTAGACACCTTTCTGCTGTCAATAAAGATCAAAGACATTAGACACCTTTCTGCTGTCAATAAAGATCAAAGACATTAGACACCTTTCTGTTGTCAATAAAGATCAAAGACATTAGACACCTTTCTGCTGTCAATAAAGATCAAAGACATTAGACACCTTTCTGCTGTCAATAAAGATCAAAGACATTAAACACCTTTCTGTTGTCAATAAAGATCAAAGACATTAGACACCTTTCTGCTGTCAATAAAGATCAAAGACATTAGACACCTTTCTGCTGTCAATAAAGATCAAAGACATTAAACACCTTTCTGTTGTCAATAAAGATCAAAGACATTAGACACCTTTCTGCTGTCAATAAAGATCAAAGACATTAGACACCTTTCTGTTGTCAATAAAGATCAAATACATTAGACACCTTTCTGTTGTCAATAAAGATCAAAGACATTAGACACCTTTCTGTTGTCAATAAAGAACAAAGACATCAGACACCTTTCTGCTGTCAATAAAGATCAAAGACATTAGACACCTTTCTGTTGTCAATAAAGAACAAATACATCAGACACCTTTCTGTTGTCAATAAAGAACAAAGACATCAGACACCTTTCTGCTGTCAATAAAGATCAAATACATTAGACACCTTTCTGTTGTCAATAAAGATCAAAGACATTAGACACCTTTCTGCTGTCAATAAAGATCAAAGACATTAGACACCTTTCTGTTGTCAATAAAGAACAAAGACATCAGACACCTTTCTGCTGTCAATAAAGATCAAAGACATTAGACACCTTTCTGTTGTCAATAAAGAACAAACACATTAGACACCTTTCTGTTGTCAATAAAGAACAAACACATTAGACACCTTTCTGTTGTCAATAAAGAACAAAGACATCAGACACCTTTCTGCTGTCAATAAAGAACAAAGACATTAGACACCTTTCTGCTGTCAATAAAGATCAAAGACATTAGACACCTTTCTGTTGTCAATAAAGAACAAAGACATTAGACACCTTTCTGTTGTCAATAAAGAACAAAGATATTAGACACCTTTCTGTTGTCAATAAAGAACAAAGACATTAGACACCTTTCTGTTGTCAATAAAGAACAAAGATATTAGACACCTTTCTGTTGTCAATAAAGAACAAAGACATTAGACACCTTTCTGTTGTCAATAAAGAACAAAGATATTAGACACCTTTCTGTTGTCAATAAAGAACAAACACATTAGACACCTTTCTGCTGTCAATAAAGATCAAAGACATTAGACACCTTTCTGCTGTCAATAAAGATCAAAGACATTAGACACCTTTCTGTTGTCAATAAAGAACAAAGACATTAGACACCTTTCTGTTGTCAATAAAGAACAAAGATATTAGACACCTTTCTGTTGTCAATAAAGAACAAAGACATTAGACACCTTTCTGTTGTCAATAAAGAACAAACACATTAGACACCTTTCTGCTGTCAATAAAGAACAAAGACATTAGACACCTTTCTGTTGTCAATAAAGAGCAAAGACATTAGACACCTTTCTGTTGTCAATAAAGAACAAAGATATTAGACACCTTTCTGTTGTCAATAAAGAACAAAGACGTTGCCAATAGTAATATAAAATCACCCAGAGCCATTTTAATGTGAGATCAACATCCTCTACTGGTATAGCACTGAGTGTCAGTTTCCCATCTGCAGGTCTGGATCGATATTTATGATGCAGGAACATATTCATGATAAACTGATCTGAACATCCGCTTAGATATATGGTATTCTATAGGTTTATAGTGGTATTCTATAGGTTTATAGTGGTATTCTATAGGTTTATAGTGGTATTCTATATGTTTATAGTGGTATTCTATAGGTTTATAGTGATGGTGGTATTCTATAGGTTTATAGTGGTATTCTATAGGTTTATAGTGGTATTCTATAGGTTTATAGTGGTATTCTATAGGTTTATAGTGGTATTCTATAGGTTTATAGTGGTATTCTATAGGTTTATAGTGGTATTCTATAGGTTTATAGTGGTATTCTATAGGTTTATAGTGGTATTCTATAGGTTTATAGTGGTATTCTATAGGTTAATAGTGATGGTGGTGTTCTATAGGTTTATAGTGATGGTGGTATTCTATAGGTTTATAGTGGTATTCTATAGGTTTATAGTGGTATTCTATAGGTTTATAGTGGTATTCTATAGGTTTATAGTGGTGTTCTATAGGTTTATAGTGATGGTGGTATTCTATAGGTTTATAGTGGTATTCTATAGGTTTATAGTGGTGCTCTATAGGTTTATAGTGGTATTCTATAGGTTTATAGTTATGGTGGTATTCTATAGGTTTATAGTGGTATTCTATAGGTTTATAGTGATGGTGGTATTCTATAGGTTTATAGTGGTATTCTATAGGTTTATAGTGGTATTCTATAGGTTTATAGTGATGGTGGTATTCTATAGGTTTATAGTGGTATTCTATAGGTTTATAGTGGTATTCTATAGGTTTATAGTGGTGTTCTATAGGTTTATAGTGGTATTCTATAGGTTTATAGTGATGGTGGTATTCTATAGGTTTATAGTGGTATTCTATAGGTTTATAGTGGTGTTCTATAGGTTTATAGTGGTGTTCTATAGGTTTATAGTGGTATTCTATAGGTTTATAGTGGTATTCTATGGGTTTACAGTGATGGTGGTATTCTATAGGTTTATAGTGGTGTTCTATAGGTTTATAGTGATGGTGGTATTCTATAGGTTTATAGTGGTATTCTATAGGTTTACAGTGGTATTCTATAGGTTTATTGTGGTATTCTATAGGTTTACAGTGGTATTCTATAGGTTTATAGTGGTATTCTATAGGTTTATAGTGGTATTCTATAGGTTTATAGTGGTGTTCTATAGGTTTATAGTGGTATTCTATAGGTTTATAGTGGTGTTCTATAGGTTTATAGTGGTGTTCTATAGGTTTATAGTGGTATTCTATAGGTTTATAGTGGTATTCTATAGGTTTATAGTGGTGTTCTATAAGTTTATAGTGGTATTCTATAGGTTTATAGTGGTATTCTATAGGTTTATAGTGGTGTTCTATAGGTTTATAGTGGTATTCTATAGCTTCATAGTGGTATTCTATAGGTTTATAGTGGTGTTCTATAGGTTTATAGTGGTATTCTATAGGTTTATAGTGGTATTCTATAGGTTTATAGTGGTGTTCTATAGGTTTATAGTGGTATTCTATAGGTTTATAGTGGTATTCTATAGGTTTATAGTGGTGTTCTATAGGTTTATAGTGGTATTCTATAGGTTTATAGTGGTATTCTATAGGTTTATAGTGGTGTTCTATAGGTTTATAGTGGTATTCTATAGGTTTATAGTGGTATTCTATAGGTTTATAGTGATGGTGGTATTCTATAGGTTTATAGTGGTATTCTATAGGTTTATAGTGATGGTGGTATTCTATAGGTTTATAGTTATGGTGGTATTCTATAGGTTTATAGTGGTATTCTATAGGTTTACAGTGGTATTCTATAGGTTTATAGTGGTATTCTATAGGTTTATAGTGATGGTGGTATTCTATAGGTTTATAGTGGTATTCTATAGGTTTATAGTGATGGTGGTATTCTATAGGTTTATAGTGATGGTGGTATTCTATAGGTTTATAGTGGTATTCTATAGGTTTATAGTGGTATTCTATAGGTTTATAGTGATGGTGGTATTCTATAGGTTTATAGTTATGGTGGTATTCTTTCGGTTTATAGTGGTATTCTATAGGTTTATAGTGGTATTCTATAGGTTTATAGTGGTATTCTATAGGTTTATAGTGGTATTCTATAGGTTTATAGTGGTATTCTATAGGTTTATAGTGGTATTCTATAGGTTTATAGTGGTATTCTATAGGTTTATAGTGGTATTCTATAGGTTTATAGTGGTATTCTATAGGTTAATAGTGATGGTGGTGTTCTATAGGTTTATAGTGATGGTGGTATTCTATAGGTTTATAGTGGTATTCTATAGGTTTATAGTGGTATTCTATAGGTTTATAGTGGTATTCTATAGGTTTATAGTGGTGTTCTATAGGTTTATAGTGATGGTGGTATTCTATAGGTTTATAGTGGTATTCTATAGGTTTATAGTGGTGCTCTATAGGTTTATAGTGGTATTCTATAGGTTTATAGTTATGGTGGTATTCTATAGGTTTATAGTGGTATTCTATAGGTTTATAGTGATGGTGGTATTCTATAGGTTTATAGTGGTATTCTATAGGTTTATAGTGGTATTCTATAGGTTTATAGTGATGGTGGTATTCTATAGGTTTATAGTGGTATTCTATAGGTTTATAGTGGTATTCTATAGGTTTATAGTGGTGTTCTATAGGTTTATAGTGGTATTCTATAGGTTTATAGTGATGGTGGTATTCTATAGGTTTATAGTGGTATTCTATAGGTTTATAGTGGTGTTCTATAGGTTTATAGTGGTGTTCTATAGGTTTATAGTGGTATTCTATAGGTTTATAGTGGTATTCTATGGGTTTACAGTGATGGTGGTATTCTATAGGTTTATAGTGGTGTTCTATAGGTTTATAGTGATGGTGGTATTCTATAGGTTTATAGTGGTATTCTATAGGTTTACAGTGGTATTCTATAGGTTTATTGTGGTATTCTATAGGTTTACAGTGGTATTCTATAGGTTTATAGTGGTATTCTATAGGTTTATAGTGGTATTCTATAGGTTTATAGTGGTGTTCTATAGGTTTATAGTGGTATTCTATAGGTTTATAGTGGTGTTCTATAGGTTTATAGTGGTGTTCTATAGGTTTATAGTGGTATTCTATAGGTTTATAGTGGTATTCTATAGGTTTATAGTGGTGTTCTATAAGTTTATAGTGGTATTCTATAGGTTTATAGTGGTATTCTATAGGTTTATAGTGGTGTTCTATAGGTTTATAGTGGTATTCTATAGCTTCATAGTGGTATTCTATAGGTTTATAGTGGTGTTCTATAGGTTTATAGTGGTATTCTATAGGTTTATAGTGGTATTCTATAGGTTTATAGTGGTGTTCTATAGGTTATAGTGGTATTCTATAGGTTTATAGTGGTATTCTATAGGTTTATAGTGGTGTTCTATAGGTTTATAGTGGTATTCTATAGGTTTATAGTGGTATTCTATAGGTTTATAGTGGTGTTCTATAGGTTTATAGTGGTATTCTATAGGTTTATAGTGGTATTCTATAGGTTTATAGTGATGGTGGTATTCTATAGGTTTATAGTGGTATTCTATAGGTTTATAGTGATGGTGGTATTCTATAGGTTTATAGTTATGGTGGTATTCTATAGGTTTATAGTGGTATTCTATAGGTTTACAGTGGTATTCTATAGGTTTATAGTGGTATTCTATAGGTTTATAGTGATGGTGGTATTCTATAGGTTTATAGTGGTATTCTATAGGTTTATAGTGATGGTGGTATTCTATAGGTTTATAGTGATGGTGGTATTCTATAGGTTTATAGTGGTATTCTATAGGTTTATAGTGGTATTCTATAGGTTTATAGTGATGGTGGTATTCTATAGGTTTATAGTTATGGTGGTATTCTTTCGGTTTATAGTGGTATTCTATAGGTTTACAGTGGTATTCTATAGGTTTATAGTGGTATTCTATAGGTTTATAGTGATGGTGGTATTCTATAGGTTTATAGTGGTATTCTATAGGTTTATAGTGATGGTGGTATTCTATAGGTTTATAGTGATGGTGGTATTCTATAGGTTTATAGTGGTATTCTATAGGTTTATAGTGATGGTGGTATTCTATAGGTTTATAGTTATGGTGGTATTCTTTCGGTTTATAGTGGTATTCTATAGGTTTACAGTGGTATTCTATAGGTTTATAGTGGTATTCTATAGGTTTATAGTGATGGTGGTATTCTATAGGTTTATAGTGGTATTCTATAGGTTTATAGTGATGGTGGTATTCTATAGGTTTATAGTGATGGTGGTATTCTATAGGTTTATAGTGGTATTCTATAGGTTTATAGTGTTGGTGGTATTCTATAGGTTTATAGTTATAGTGGTATTCTATAGGTTTATAGTGGTATTCTATAGGTTTATAGTGATGGTTGTATTCTATAGGTTTATAGTGGTATTCTATAGGTTTATAGTGATGTTGGTATTCTATAGGTTTATAGTGGTATTCTATAGGTGTATAGTGATGGTGGTATTCTATAGGTTAATAGTGGTGGTGGTATTCTATATGTTTATAGTGGTATTCTATAGGTTAATAGTTATGGTGGCATTCTATAGGTTAATAGTGATAGTGGTATTCTATAGGTTTATAGTGGTATTCTATAGGTTTATAGTTATGGTGGCATTCTATAGGTTAATAGTGGTGGTGGTATTCTATAGGTTTATATTGGTATTCTATAGGTGTATAGTTATGGTGGTATTCTATAGGTTTATAGTGGTATTCTATAGGTTTATAGTGGTATTCTTTCGGTTTATAGTGGTATTCTATAGGTTTATAGTGGTATTCTGTAGGTCTATAGTGGTATTCTATAGGTTTATAGTGATGGTGGTATTCTATAGGTTTATAGTGGTATTCTGCAGGTGTATAGTTATGGTGGTATTCTATAGGTTAATAGTGATGGTGGTATTCTATAGGTTTATAGTGGTATTCCATAGGTTTATAGTTATTGTGGTATTCTATAGGTTTATAGTGGTATTCTATAGGTTTATAGTGGTATTCTATAGGTTTATAGTTATAGTGGTATTCTATAGGTTTATAGTGGTATTCTATAGGTTAATTGTTATGGTGGTATTCTATAGGTTTATAGTTATAGTGGTATTCTATAGGTTTATTGTGGTATTCTATAGGTTTATAGTTATGGTGGTATTCTATAGGTTTATAGTGGTATTCTAGAGGTTTATAGTGATGGTGGCATTTAGGTGATTATATTTCTATGTTGGCCTGATATGGTTCCCAATCAGAGGCAGCTGTTTATCGTTGTCTCTGATTGGGGATCATATTTAGGCAGCCATTGCCCCTTTGTGCTTGTCTAGGTATAGTTGCCTGTGAGCACTACTTTGAGCTTCACGTTTCATTTTTTCGCTTTATTGTTTTTGTTCTTTGAGTTTCTCTTCCCAATAAAAGGATGGAAACATACCACGCTGCATCTTGTTCCACTCCTTATAACGATCGTGACAATACCACGCTGCATCTTGTTCCACTCCTTCACGATCGTGACAATAGGTTTATAGTCACGGTATTCTATAGGTTAATAGTTAAGGTAGAAAACATTGACACTTGATCATGTACTGATCTCATAAGCAATTCAAATAATCCAGACCATAAACCAGGTTATTAACACCATATGGTGTGTCAAGGGATTTTTCTCATCACAGTACCTGAACTGACCATGGATTGAACAGAAGGTCTTTAGTTTGTAGTGGATTAAACTGTGTGGTAACAGACTAGAACCATGCACTGTGAGGGACATTTTTAAAAAATATTTTTTTTTTAAACTAGGCAAGTTAGTTAAAAACAAATCCTTATTTACAATTACGGCCTACACCGGCCAAACCCCGGATGACGCTGGGCCAGTTGTGCACCGCCCTGTGGGACTCACAATCACGGCCAGTTGTGATACATCCTGGATTTAAAAGCCCCATTTCCACTGGATGGGATAGCCCTGGTCATTTAAATGGTTAATTTCTAGGGAGAGGTTTCATACACCCACTAAAGCCAGTGGACCGCTGGAAGACTAGCTGTCGTCATGGCATCAGCTAATGGTACCTCTTCAGCAAATGCAGACATCTGGACCTAGTACAATACTCACTTAGTAAATTAGTACACAAATGTTAAGGGTTCAGAGGAAAAAACATACTGAATAGGTATTTACATTTGTTCTGATTCCACTGTCCAAATATCGTCCTACATGTTTTAACTCTCTGTATTCAACCTACTGTATAGATCCATCCTGGCACAGTTCACCACCTGTAAGACCTGGGTTCAAAAACTATTTGAATCATACTTTATCTGGGCTTGATTGAGCTTGCCTGTCTTACTGGACCAGTAGGATAGTCTCAAAACTGCAAACACCGCCCTCTAGCACTCCAGACAGGCTAGAGCAAACTTATAAATTGTTTTCAAGATTTCAAATAGTATTTGAACCCAGGTCTGCTGCTTAACACTGTGGTGGTATGAAGGAACAAAATAGAGAAGGTAGTAGGCTGAAACTGAGGCCACTTCTAAATGATGTATGTTGTTGATCTTTAGAGAAAGGTCCCCTCTCTCCCTCTCTGCTGTCTGCTGAAGATAATGATGTCTTTAGGGAGAGAGTGAACCTTTTCCTCCCTTTTACTCTGCCTTCATTTTCCTCTGATTCCCTCTCTTCCCTCCTCTGTCCCGTCTCCCTCAGAGTAACCCAGTTAGAAAGAGATGCAGAGAGGGATCGGAGAAGAGAGAGGCGGAGGCTGGACCTTTATCCTTCCCTGTCCTGTCTCCCTAGGATCAGACCAGTAAAGACCATGATATCTCTGTCCTGTCTCCCCAATATCAGACCAGTAAAGACCATGATATCTCTGTCCTGTCTCCCCAATATCAGACCAGTAAAGACCATGATATCTCTGTCCTGTCTCCCCAATATCAGACCAGTAAAGACCATGATATCTCTGTCCCGTCTCCCTAATATCAGACCAGTAAAGACCATGATATCTCTGTCCTGTCTCCCTAGGATCAGACCAGTAAAGACCATGATATCTCTGTCCTGTCTCCCTAAGATCAGACCAGTAAAGACCATGATATCTCTGTCCTGTCTCCCTAAGATCAGACCAGTAAAGACCATGATATCTCTGTCCTGTCTCCCTAATATCAGACCAGTAAAGACCATGATATCTCTGTCCTGTCTCCCTAATATCAGACCAGTAAAGACCATGATATCTCTGTCCTGTCTCCCTAATATCAGACCAGTAAAGACCATGATATCTCTGTCCTGTCTCCCTCGGATCAGACCAGTAAAGACCATGATATCTCTGTCCTGTCTCCCTAGGATCAGACCAGTAAAAACCATGATATCTCTGTCCTGTCTCCCTAAGATCAGACCAGTAAAGACCATGATATCTCTGTCCTGTCTCCCTACGATCAGACCAGTAAAGACCATGATATCTCTGTCCTGTCTCCCTAAGATCAGACCAGTAAAGACCATGATATCTCTGCCTCCTTGCTTAGAGGCTGGGGCTCAGACCACATATCTAGGCAGGAAGAGAGAGAGAGAGAGAGGGAGATGGAGAGACAACTCTTGTTAGCCTCTGCTCAGTGCTCTTGGGCCTTATGACAGGCAGGCAGGGAGGGATGGGAGGCTTTGAGTCTTCGCTCTAGCACTGACTCTAGCGCTGACTTTAGGGTTTACAGTTGGTTACATTGGTTACATATCACCAGGCAAATTCAATACCTGGTATTCAAGGCCTACTCTGCTCTGTCTCTCTCCTCTCTGTCTCTCCTGCAGCAGCACAGTGTGAGACACTACAGGGAGCTGTGTACGCTAGCCTTGCTAATTACACACGACGCTGTGCCTCCCTCGCTCAGACAGCGCCCAGGCCACAATACCTACACACACATACCTACACCCACACACATGGCGCTGTGCCTCCCTCCCTCCGACAGCGCCCGGGCTACAATACCTACACACACATACCTACACACACCCACACACGTGGCACTGCGCCTTCCTCGCTCCGACAGCGCCCAGGCCACAATACCTACACACATATACCTACACACACATACATACCTACACACACATACCTACACACATGGCACTGTGACTCCTTCGCTCCGACAGCGCCCGGGCTACAACACACACACGCACACACCTACATACACCCACACACATGGCACTGCGCCTTCCTCGCTCCGACAGCGCCCAGGCCACAACACACACACAGCACTACACCTCCATCGCTCCGACAGCGCCCAGGCCACAACACACACACAGCCCTGTGCCTTCCTCGCTCCGACAGCGCCCAGGCCACAACACACACACAGCACTGCGCCTCCCTCGCTCCGACAGCGCCCAGGCCACAACAACACAATCTGGCAGCTCCCCAGTACACACTCTACATCTACCGCTTCAGCTAGCAAATAAACAGAGGGGAGGGGGAGAGAGAGACAGAGGGGGAGCGAAGAAGGGAGGGGAGAGGGAGATGGTGGGGAGGGAGGGAGGGAGAAGTGGGGCTAGAGAGAGAGAAGGGGAGAGAAAGAGAGAGAGAGAGAGAGAGAGAGAGACAGAGAGAGAGAGAGAGAGAGAGAGCGGCAGAGGAGAGAGAGAGAGAGGCAGAGGAGAGAGAGAGAGAGGCAGAGGAGAGAGAGGGAGAGAGAGAGAGAGTAGCAGAGGGGAGAGAAAGAGAGAGAGAGTAGCAGGGGAATTTCTCAAGACAGCAGACTAATTATGTTTACTTACTTGCTGCCCGAGTCCCAAATGGCACCCTATTCGCTTTATTGTGCTCTGGTCTAAAGTAGTGCACTACATAGGGAATAGGGTCCCATTTATGGCGCACCCTCTGCCACTTTCTAACCAGAGTGGCTGCCTGGCTGGTGGTAATGGCACTTTACTTTAGACAAGAAGGGTGAAGTTTTGTCATGTGTGGAGAGGCTAAGAGATGCACCGTTAGAGTTACAGTAAGGGGTTTGTCTTGTCTGTTGTGTCTGCGTTCCTAATGGCACCCTGTTCCCCACATAGTGCCCTACTTTGACTAGAGCCCTATGGGCCCTGGTCAACCCTACTGGCCCTGGTCAAAAGTAGTGCACTACATAGGGAATAGGTTGCCGTTTAGGTATGCGATTTGTGTCATGTGAGTGGGAACTGCCTTCAAAGCTGCGTTGGAACCAGATCCCGTAAGGGTAACAGATATCTAGAGTGGCCAGGCCCAACGAATACCACAGAGGTTACTGCAGAAAATGCTGTTTACAATGTTTCCATTGGCTCAGCGATTCACCTCCATAGCTGAACATCACCCATAACCTTAGGTTGTGAGGCTGATCCTTGTGTGAACGTCTATAGGAAAACAACCTGATCATTAGTGTTCAGATGTAGACTTAACATTTAGCAGAAGCTTTAATCCAAAGCGATTTACAGTCATTACCTGCATACACGTTTTTGTATGGGGTGGCCCCGGGAATCAAACCCACAATCCTGACATTACAATCACCATGCTCTACCCACTGAGTTCCAGAAACCACACCGAAAGGCTGACCGCAGTGAGAAAGTCTAGAGGGAAACGTCCTAATTGACACTTGATATCACTGACTGTAAGTGTAAATCTCAGATTTTACAGTAGAGCAACACTCAGAGGAAGCGTACCTTATTGCAAAGGTTATATTTAATACTTCAACACATAAAAACAACAGATGGGATGATATAGAGCTGCAGTCATCGTCTTTACGGAGCCACCAGACGTGTTCTTTCTCTGTCACCTGATACGTCTATGACTGTACAAGCTGAGGACATATACATGTGGAACGTGGATTGCTTTGGGCACGGTTACATGGCTGTAGTCTTCCACTGAGCCAGGCCCCGTAGTTAGTTCTAGTATCAGAAAAACGATACTCGCTCACATGGCAGTCATGCATACAAGACATTCTGTCTTCTCAGGTGTCCCCTTTACCCTTAAATATCACATGCTAGCTTTAAATAACAACTTTAACCTAATATTAGCACGCATGGGGAGGGAACAGAGGGGACAGGCAAGAGAATGTTCTAAAAACAAGTAAATAGGCCAAACTAAATTAACCTGGCTGAGTGCCTCCCAACACCCTTCCAACCTAAATTAACCTGGCTGAGCGCCTTCCAACACCCTTCCAACCTAAATTAACCTGGCTGAGCGCCTTCCAACACCCTTCCAACCTAAATTAACCTGGCTGAGCGCCTTCCAACACCCTTCCAACCTAAATTAACCTGGCTGAGCGCCTTCCAACACCCTTCCAACCTAAATTAACCTGGCTGAGCACCTTCCAACACCCTTCCAACCTAAATTAACCTGGCTGAGCGCCTTCCAACACCCTTCCAACCTAAATTAACCTGGCTGAGCCCCTTCCAACCTAAATTAACCTGGCTGAGCGCCTTCCAACACCCTTCCAACCTAAATTAACCTGGCTGAGCGCCTTCCAACACCCTTCCAACCTAAATTAACCTGGCTGAGCACCTTCCAACACCCTTCCAACCTAAATTAACCTGGCTGAGCGCCTTCCAACCTAAATTAACCTGGCTGAGCGCCTTCCAACACCCTTCCAACCTAAATTAACCTGGCTGAGCGCCTTCCAACACCCTTCCAACCTAAATTAACCTGGCTGAGCGCCTTCCAACACCCTTCCAACCTAAATTAACCTGGCTGAGCGCCTTCCAACACCCTTCCAACCTAAATTAACCTGGCTGAGCCCCTTCCAACACCCTTCCAACCTAAATTAACCTGGCTGAGCACCTTCCAACACCCTTCCAACCTAAATTAACCTGGCTGAGCGCCTTCCAACACCCTTCCAACCTAAATTAACCTGGCTGAGCGCCTTCCAACACCCTTCCAACCTAAATTAACCTGGCTGAGCGCCTTCCAACACCCTTCCAACCTAAATTAACCTGGCTGAGCGCCTTCCAACACCCTTCCAACCTAAATTAACCTGGCTGAGCGCCTTCCAACCTAAATTAACCTGGCTGAGCGCCTTCCAACACCCTTCCAACCTAAATTAACCTGGCTGAGCGCCTTCCAACACCCTTCCAACCTAAATTAACCTGGCTGAGCGCCTTCCAACACCCTTCCAACCTAAATTAACCTGGCTGAGCGCCTTCCAACACCCTTCCAACCTAAATTAACCTGCACATTTATTTAGGCCACTGTTTTTATTATTAACGATGCAAACGAATAAACAGCATACGATTGTAAAATAGCAAAGATAGGACCTTACATTTATTTAGGGCAACTGACTATGTTTATAATGTTAATAATGAATGATGCAGATGAATAAACAGACTGGGAATCAAAACAGTATCTTACATTTATCCCAGGTTTCCCCTCCGCACCAGGCTCCCCAGCTGGTCCCTTCTCACCCTGCAGAGGAAAGAGCAAGTTGAAACTCAGGTCCTACACAAGAACGCCATCATTTCCATGCATTATAAGTACAGATGTGCAGTAACAACATGTTGTTTTGAAAGGTCTGAAG
Organism: Oncorhynchus kisutch; assembly: GCF_002021735.2. Classification (NCBI taxonomy): domain Eukaryota; kingdom Metazoa; phylum Chordata; class Actinopteri; order Salmoniformes; family Salmonidae; genus Oncorhynchus; species Oncorhynchus kisutch. The sequence continues at coordinate 752,365 of NW_022261981.1, forward strand.
TCTACTCAGGAGACTGTTCCAAGGTGGTTTATCCAATCATTGATGCTCTTACTGCCAGGGCCTCTTACAAGGGATACTGGTCACAAGCATCATGACAAAATGTCAACTTCATCTATAAACACAATTTATGTCTCCAAACCCAACCCTAAATCTAAATCCTGATTCCTATCCTGAAAGATGAGACCTGATATGACCGGTCTGTCTTCATGTTGTAGCAAAGGTCTCATCTTCAGCAGTTTATTTATCGAAGTGATATGTCCTCTACAGAGACATTCAACTAAACAGTGCTAAAGTTCACAGAACAGACAAGAACTCGTTGACATCTTCCAGTCGCCTGCTCTCTGTTTCACTCCCAAGTGTATTAAATAACCCACTCGAAGGCAACAGGCTAAAATAAATTCAGAAATTATCCTGTTTATTTGTTTCCATGAAATATCTGTCTGAATGTGGAGTCCTGGTTGTAAACAAATTAGGACTATGTCGACATTATAAATAAATTATGGGGCCAGGGGTGTGTGTGTGTGTGTGATAATGAAGTGTTTCTGATGGACCTAATTATCTGACAGTGCACACCCTTGTTTCACATCGTGATTGTAATAGATTTATGTGTTCATCGTTGATGTGTGTGTGTGTGTGTGTGTGTTCATCGTCCAGGTTGATAGAAAAGACACTATCACACAGCTGCATAACCAAATCATATCATTAACCAGGAAGAAGCAGGCAGCAGTGTTATGATGAAGCTCTCTCTTGGCAGTCACCATCGTTTGAAATACATTCAGTATAGAAAGTGACATCCAAACGTTGCTGAATAAACAGGCAACGTAACAATGCTCCATTTCCACCTGTTTCATAAAAATCTCAACAACTTTATATGGACAATAAACTTTATTACTTGAAACAAACATGTTGATAATATGCCAATTGAAACAACAAGGATTATCAAGCTGTTGAATAAACAGGGCAACACTTGCCATTGCATGCAGGTATGATGTATTACAATGTTGAAAATGTCCTAGAGAGAAATAGCATACTGTGAGCCACATGATAAGACATAAAGCATTATAGCTGCAGGCTTTAAGTAAGATGTTAGCGTTAGTTTTCCACTCTGCATAATAAACATTGAATCTATTCCGTCTTTGAGACAGTCCAGTAATTCCAGAATAGTCCAGTAATGTCAGACTGATCCGTTTAAAAGGCAGGTTTCCTGGACACAGATTAAGCCGAATCCTGGACTAAAGAACATGCTCAATGGAGAATCTTCACGAGGACTAGGCTGTGTCTGTGTCTGTGAAACCAACCCTATGAGAACTAGGTTGTGTCTGTGTCTGGGAAACCAACCCCATGAGGACTAGGTTATGTCTGGGAAACCAACCCTATGAGGACTAGGTTGTGTCTGGGAAACCAACCCTATGAGAACTAGGCTGTGTCTGTGTCTGGGAAACCAACCCCATGAGGACTAGGTTATGTCTGGGAAACCAACCCTATGAGGACTAGGTTATGTCTGGAAAACCAACCCTAGATGTCCTGAAGGTCAGGAACTGAGTTCCCCCGATGTATCCCCTCTACAGTATGTCATGCTTCATAATGAATGCACTAAGAAGCCTATATAAGCTGTGACAGTCTCCTCTAGAGTACATCACCTAGCATCCTATGCCAGCTCTGCTACACAGTGAGGCACTCTGTAAACATCCAGATGTTTACAAACTAGCTACAGTATGAGGACCTTATGAAGACCCTATGAGTGCTCTATAAAGCCTTTTAAAGTTGTTTATTCAACAACTTGTTCATTCGACCCATTGGATATTATCCACAGAACTGGTTATCTCAGTGTAATCTCAACAGCCTTAACAGTGACTGTTTAGTATAGTGTCCCTGTATGTTGAACTGAGCAGGCAGCCCAGTCCCTGTATGTCATACTGAGCAGGCAGCCCAGTCCCTGTATGTCGTACTGAGCAGGCTCCCAGTCCCTGAATGTCATACTGAGCAGGCAGCTCAGTCTCTGTATGTTGTATTGAGCAGGCAGCCCAGTCCCTGTATGTTGTACTGAGCAGGCAGCCCAGTCCATGTATGTTGTATTGAGCAGGCAGCCCAGTCCCTGTATGTTGTATTGAGCAGGCAGCCCAGTCCCTGTATGTTGTATTGAGCAGGCAGCCCAGTCCCTGTATGTTGTATTGAGCAGGCCAGTCAGTGTATTGTACACTGTGCCAGAGGGACAGATTTCTCCCTCAGTCCATTGGCCTAATCAGAGAGGATATGGTGATGAAAAGAGGCTCTTTCATTATGCCATTTTAAATTGTCCATCTGCTCAGCCCAATACTTAGCGGAGCCACACCGCCATTACGAAGGAACTAATTATGCAAAAGCCACAAAATACAGACCATTTCCCTGAAAGCATAGCTTTGTTTTCCTGTAATTTCATAGTCTACTGAAGTCTTTTCAGGATATTTATTCTAAACACATCTAGCCTTTGGCCCATAAAGCCACACCACCATTATGAAAGAACAAATTATGCAAATGCTACACAATTCTATTCTGGTCCCAGATCTGTTTGTGCTGTAGCTCACTCCTCTGGGACCAGCCCAACATAATGCAGCATTCCTGAGTATTTCCCTGAACCCTTGCATCAATGCATCTCTAAAGGACGTCACACTGCTTGCTTAGAGAGTACCACTTCCTCCTGATTCGGCTCACACTGATGCTCGAACCCAGAATCTCTGCCTTGCTAGCACATGTGACCGCCCTCCTGAACCAACTTACCAGTCGGTGCCAAACGAAAAAGCGAGTTATTTGCTGACGCAGGTGGGGACAGTTCAGGCTGAGGAGGGAGTTTCCCACATCGCCATGTGATACTCATGCTGCCTGCAGCCTATAGGTGAATTTCCCTGAAACCTTGCATGCTGCTTTACTGTAGGTGCAGAGACGAGGTTAGAGCTGTGATATATACATTCCAGACACGTCCTTCACATGAGGCCATAGTTATTAGAGTTCAGATCAATCCACATTCGACATTATCACCAGATAATCATAGAACACACTGTGCATGTACCGTCATGGTTGCATGTAGTAAAATATGAATAGCTATTGTGTTCGTCTTGAGATTACAGGGGAAAAGGCCTTGGGCTACGAAAGAATGTAGATCCTTCAGAGATGTATTAGAAAACCTGTGCTAGAAAATCCTTTAAAATAAAATATATATTAAAAAACAGAAGACCTACATATTAATAACCATGTATCCACTGCAGTGGGACACTGCATGCTGGGAATGTGAATATCTGTATATCCACTACAGTGAGACTCTGCATGCTGGGAATGTGAATATCTGTATATCCACTACAGTGGGACACTGCATGCTGGGAATGTGAATATCTGTATATCCACTACAGTGAGACTCTGCATGCTGGGAATGTGAATATCTGTATATCCACTACAGTGGGACTCTGCATGCTGGGAATGTGAATATCAGTATATCCACTACAGTGAGACTCTGCATGCTGGGAATGTGAATATCAGTATATCCACTACAGTGAGACTCTGCATGCTGGGAATGTGAATATCTGTATATCCACTACAGTGGGACACTGCATGCTGGGAATGTGAATATCTGTATATCCACTACAGTGAGACTCTGCATGCTGGGAATGTGAATATCTGTATATCCACTACAGTGGGACTCTGCATGCTGGGAATGTGAATATCAGTATATCCACTACAGTGAGACGTTGCACGTTTGGATGAACTGGTGTTTATACATGACAGAGAGTGAAACCAGAGACATTTACCATTATGTAATGTGTGTGTGTGTGTACGTTTCCGTGTGTGTGTGTACTTACCATTGCTCCATCGATCCCCTTAGACCCGTTTGATCCTGCCTCACCCTGAAATGACAAGGTTGAAACTTGAAATGCTAAATAAAGGTCTAAGGGTCTAAGGTCTACTCGTTCACGAGGAGAAATATCTTGGTAGTTTCACTGAGGTCTGTGCCGTAGGGTTCAGTGCAGCTCTGAATGGGCCTTCGTTCACGAGGAGAAATATCTTGGTAGTTTCACTGAGGTCTGTGCCGTAGGGTTCAGTGCAGCTCTGAATGGGCCTTCATTCACGAGGAGAAATATCTTGGTAGTTTCACTGAGGTCTGTGCCGTAGGGTTCAGTGCAGCTCTGAATGGGCCTTCGTTCACGAGGAGAAATATCTTGGTAGTTTCCCTGAGGTCTGTGCCGTAGGGTTCAGTGCAGCTCTGAATGGGCCTTCGTTCACGAGGAGAAATATCTTGGTAGTTTCCCTGAGGTCTGTGCCGTGGGGTTCAGTGCAGCTCTGAATGGGCCTTCGTTCACGAGGAGAAATATCTTGGTAGTTTCCCTGAGGTCTGTGCCGTAGGGTTCAGTGCAGCTCTGAATGGGCCTTCGTTCACAAGGATAAATATCTTGGTAGTTTCACTGAGGTCTGTGCCGTAGGGTTCAGTGCAGCTCTGAATGGGCCTTCGTTCACGAATCAACAATGCTTAGCGCCTTGAGTTAACTTCACAACGGAATTACACATCACTTCAGCTTATAAAGAACAAGAGCAGGACTATTTCCCACACACCTTACTGTCTATACATGTACAGTACATATTCCATACTGTCCCATATCTAATGCATAAGGAATAGCCACAACTCTATGACGAATGCATATTTACATACACAGACATATTTCTCTGGGTAAGTGCATGATATTCACTTGTGTTTACAAGATGAAAAAGCGACTGATATGTTAATCTCCTCTGACCCTGTATTGAAGCAGTTCTGAGAGGGTACATGAGACATTGAATCAGAGGGTATACAATACTGTAAATACATGAGGAGAGGATATACAATAAGTCCTTTCTCCCTCCTAAGGGACTATGGCTCTATGTGTAAATCCCTTTGTGTCCTGGGTGTAAATCCTGTTCCTGGAGAGCTACCCTCCTGTAGGTTTTCAGTCCAACCCTGTTCAAGGAGAGCTACCCTTCTGTAGGTTTTCAAATCCAACCCTGTTCCTGGAGAGCTACCAACCTGTAGGTTCACACTCCAACCCCGTTCCTGGAGAGCTACCATCCTGTAGGTTTTCAGTCCAACCCTGTTCCTGGAGAGCTACCCTCCTGTAGGTTTTCAGACCAACCCTGTTCCTGGAGAGCTACCCTCCTGTAGGTTTTCAGTCCAACCCTGTTCCTGGAGAGCTACCATCCTGTAGGTTTTCAGTCCAACCCTGTTCCTGGAGAGCTACCCTCCTGTAAGTTTTCACTCCAACCCTGTTTCTGGAGAGCTACCATCCTGTAGGTTGTCACTCCAACCCTGTTCCTGGAGAGCTACCATTCTTGAGGTTTTTGCTCCAACCCTGTTCCTGTAGAGCTACCCTCCTGTAGGTTCACTCCAACCCTGTTCCTGGAGAGCTACCCTTCTGTAGGTTCACTCCAACCCTGTTCCTGGAGAGCTACCCTCCTGTAGGTTCACTCCAACCCTGTTCCTGGAGAGCTACCCTTCTGTAGGTTCACTCCAACCCTGTTCCTGGAGAGCTACCCTCCTGTAGGTTCACTCCAACCCTGTTCCTGGAGAGCTACCCTTCTTGAGGTTTAGTGGACCAGATTCTAATAATTAGCTGGTTGATATGCTGAATCCAGTTAGTTACAACTGGGGTTAGAGAGAGAACCTACAGAAGAGGGTTGGAGAGCCCTGCACTACAGAAACACAATGGGGAGAGAAGGAGCGAGTCACCACCACTATCACCACCATCACCCCCATCATAATCACCACCACCACCGTAATCACCACCGAAACCCCCACCATCACCCCCACCACCACCACTAACACCCCCACCATAACCACCACCATAACCAGCACCGTAATCATCACCACCACCACCATAATCCCCACCATCACCACTAACACCACCACCATTACCACCACCATAACCACCACCATCCCCACCATCACCCCCACAATAACCACAATCACCCCCACCATAACCACCACCATCACCAGTAACACCACCACCAACAGGTGATGAATTAGATTATTTTATCATAATAGCTGATGAAGGAGATAGTATTATCATGATAGCTGATGAAGGGGATAGTATTATCATGATAGCTGATGAAGGGGATAGTATTATCATGATAGCTGATGAAGGGGATAGTATTATCATGATAGCTGATGAAGGAGATAGTATTATCATGATAGCTGATGAAGGGGATAGTATTATCATGATAGCCGATGAAGAGGATAGTATTATTATCATGATAGCTGATGAAGGGGATAGTATTATCATGATAGCCGATGAAGGGGATATTATTATTATCATGATAGTCTGGTGAAGGAGATAATATTATCATGATAGCTGATGAAGGGGATAGTATTATCGCAATAGCTGATGAAGGGGATAGTATTATCACAATAGCTGATGAAGAGGATATTGTTATTATCATAATAGCTGGTGAAGGGGATAGAATTATCATGATAGCTGATGAAGGGGATGTTATTATCATGATAGCTGATGAAGGGGATAGTATTATCATGATAGGGGATAGTATTATGCTACTTTAGTTGAACCTTAGTCCAACAGCACTCCAGGACATAGAAACCCCTCTCACAGATTATAAGTAGTGGGAGAATAACAGTTCAGTGGTTTAAAACAGAAGCCTTATATCTTACAGATCATGGACAGTCCAAACAAGCCAACAGTCTGACTCACCTTCTGTCCAGGAATACCATCCAGACCTGGTGAGCCAGAAACACCCTGGTCACCCTGAGGGAGAAATAGAACACACACGCACAATTAGGATTAGGCATGCACACACACACGAAAGCACGCACACACACACACACACACACACACACACACACACACACACAGTAAAAGGGAAGGCCTTAAGACATCTCTAAAACAGCAAAACAGTACTCTGCGGTAGCTAATACAGTTCGGATGGAAACCACACGACCCACACAGGCAGAGTAGGCCAAGTCACACCACCATCAATCTCAATATGAATGTTATGACACTTGATATAGACTTTGCATGTCATGTGCAGTGTTGAGTAACGCAGACCAGCTTTAGCCAATTCTCAAACCTTATCAAGTATAGGAAAATGTTTGGGTGGGTTGAGCCTTTTAAGTGTTATGTCATTAGATTGGATCGAGTTTCATAGGAAAATATGTCCCTGTGTGTGTGTGTGTGTGTGTGGTGTGGTGTGGTGTGATGTGTTGTGTGTGTGTGTGTGTGTGTGTGTGTGTGTGTGTGCGTGTGTTATTCAACTTCAACTTCTAAGGGCTCTAGAGGAGGGTTTAGAGGGTGATGATGCTTTAGAGTGGTCCTGGTGAACTGAAGGTGCTAGACCATGTACAGACCCAGCTGACAGGGCACTCTGACTCTCTGTTATGTTTAAATAGTTTATCATGTTCAAACACATATGTAAGTTGTGAAATATCTCATATACAGTATATTGTATAAATATAAAATATTTCCATGGTAACATACTGTACCTTCTGGCTTGAGTTTCCAGGGAACCCGTCTTTCCTGGTCTCTCCCTGTAAAGGGAGACATGATACAGTCAGTAGCTGCTGCTCCCTTATTGGTCATTTAGTTAGTTACTGCTTTACTGTCTTATTGGATGTACAGTCAGTGGCTGGTCTATAATTGGCTGTACAGTCAGTGGCTGGTCTATAATTAGCTGTACAGTCAGTGGCTGGTCTCTAATTGGCTGTACAGTCAGTGGCTGGTCTCTAATTGGCTGTACAGTCAGTGGCTGGTCTCTAATTGGCTGTACAGTCAGTGGCTGGTCTCTAATTGGCTGTACAGTCAGTGGCTGTTCTTTTAGTAGCAGCTTGTCTCTCCCACATCTATGGCAAGTAAGTATGGTTAAAATTAAACTGTTTCTAAAAGTTCCCTGAACACGTCACAGACATGGCTATAATATTTTCCTGAATGTTGCAGCCAAGGATTGGTGGTATGATTGGGACAACATGAATAGGCCTTGATTAAGCTTAGTTTGTAGCAATAGTTCCTTAATTGGACTAATTGTCATATTGATACAGCATTCCACCCTGTATCCCACTGCTGTTTGCCTCTGAAGCAGGGTCAGTCCCTGGATGGGAGACCAGATGCTGCTGGATGTGGTGTTGGAGGGCCAGTAGGAGGCACTCTGGTCTAAAAATTCAAATAAAATGTCCCAGGGCAGTGATTAGGGACATTGCCCTGTGTAGGTTTCTGTCTTCCTGATGGGACGTTAAACGGGTGTCCTGACTCTCTGTGGTCACTAAATATCCCATGGCACGTAAGAGTAGGAGTGTTAACTCTGGTGTCCTGGCTAAATTCCCAATCTGGCCACCTAATCATCCCCAGCTTCCAATTGGTTCATTCATCCTCCCTCCTCTCCCTTGTAACTATTCCCCAGGTCTTTGCTGTAAATGAGAATGTGTTAAAATGATGTAAAATAAATCAACGTTTATTTGATTGACATAGAACTACAATGGTTAAATGTCACTTTTTTACATCTTCTAATGAGACCATGTTGAAGCAGCTAGCAGAACAAGGCCCCAACACAGTGAAACAGGGTTACTGTGGATCTGGGACTTGTAGCTTGCCAATTATCGGGTAATACAATCCACCTCTCTCCGCAGCTGTTGGAGTGCTGTGTTAAATACAACAGGCTCGGGACAGCTGTAAGGGAAGCAGGATGGGACACTAGCTTAGCTCAGTGAACTGCTGGACCTCCTAAATCCTCTGGCTAATGTGTGAATAAGACACTGACGGCCACTGACTGCAGCCTACATTAGTATAAGGACATGCCCTGGGCCATAATGGTTATAATAAGTTTTGGAGAAAATATCCAAATAATGTATGTTTTTGACATTTCTAGAATGTATCCAAGCTAAAATCTTTAATTGCTACATTCATTTTTGTACTTAGAAATTAATGATATTGTATATATCCATAGATTCTAGAAGAACAGAACTCATAAATTAATCATACTGTATACACCCATAGATTTTTGAAGAATTGAACTTATAAATGCCTCATGAGGTTAGATCAGCTGTCATACCACTTCAGAACCCAACATATAAGCGTGTTAAATGTGTAAACAAAATAAACAAACACTGAATAGTGTCAAAACATATTTAAAACTATCATTTTGATATCATGGATGATCAGTTCCTTGCATCCATAGTTCTGTCTACAAATTTGAATGGTTACTTTTCTGCGGCGGTGGTTAGAGGGGCTAGTAACCGAAAGGTTGCTGGATCGAATCCCTGAGCTGACAACGTACAAATCTGTTGTTCTGCCCCTGAACAAGGCAGTTAACCCACTGTTCCCAGGTAGGCTGCCATTGTAAGTAAGAATGTGTTCTTAACCCACTGTTCCCAGGTAGGCAACCATTGTAAGTAAGAATGTGTTCATAACCCACTGTTCCCAGGTAGGCTGCCATTGTAAGTAAGAATGTGTTCTTAACCTTGTAAAATTATATAATGGTTAAAAACATGTTTTAAATGTTTTATTATCCAGGCCCATCCCTCAGTTGCTTACCAAAATAGAAACGGGGTGGAGTGCTTGTTATTGTTTCAATTGAGGACTGTAGTTTTAAAGTAACTGTTCAGTGAAAATCTAATTTTAAAAGGTAGACTGATGTTGCCAGGAGCAGCACGGCAGATATTGAGATGAGTGATATCCAAGACTTCGCTCTCACACGGTCACACACAGTATCTGCACATGTTCACGGTTTCACTCTTCGCAGCTTGGTAACCAGGGCGCCAAAACAGAGAAGTAGTTGAGCCATGTGCTTTCTTGGTTGTTGCAGAAACTGACCCACTATGCTGTTTACTTTATGTATGTTTGTTGTAATGCTGAGTCTACCTCTAAAAGATCATTATGTTGTTGACTTTCTGTATGTATGTTGTAATGCTGAGTCTACCTCTAAAAGATCATTATGTTGTTGACTCGTATTAGTGGACAAAGCAAAAAAAGTGAAGAAGAAAATAGTTTAAAAATCCCTCTAACTTTTATCTCAAAAGACCATTTAAAAAATACTTGCCATTTCCTCAGGGAAGATCACACCATGTTTTTGGCAGAGACGTCAAACTGTCTGAGCTTGCCAATCAGCTGTTTACTTGTCTTTTTATTTTATTTTATTGAATGGTATATAGATCCACACCATGTTGTTGTTGGGGTACACCCACACCATTGCAACACAGGAAATATGCTTTTTAACATACTAAATAAGGAAAAGTAGTTCACTCATTTTATAATTAATTATAGGTAATAGTTCATAGAAATCTGGAAACACTGGACAGTTATTTTAAGAGGGGAAGATGTCCATGTGGCCTACTAGTGATGTCTATAGAATCTATAGAATAATCAGTGATGTAGGAGATAGACAGTAGCATATGGAATCTATAGGATCATCAGTGAATCAGGAGATAGACAGTAGCCTATGGAATCTATAGGATCATCAGTGATGTAGGAGATAGACAGTAGCCTATGGAATCTATAGAATAATCAGTGATGTAGGGGATAGACAGTAGCCTATGGAATCTATAGGATCATCAGTGATGTAGGAGATAGACAGTAGCATATGGAATCTATAGGATATTCAGTGATGTAGGAGATAGACAGTAGCCTATGGAATCTATAGGATCATCAGTGATGTAGGAGACAGACAGTAGCATATGGAATCTATAGAATAACCAGTGATGTAGGAGATAGACAGTAGCATATGGAATCTATAGGATATTCAGTGATGTAGGAGATAGACAGTAGCCTATGGAATATATAGGATCATCAGTGATGTAGGAGATAGACAGTAGCCTATGGAATCTATAGAATCATCAGTGATGTAGGAGATAGACAGTAGCCTATGGAATCTATAGGATCATCAGTGATGTAGGAGATAGACAGTAGCCTATGGAATCTATAGGATCATCAGTGATGTAGGAGATAGACAGTAGCATATGGAATCTATAGGATCATCAGTGAATCAGGAGATAGACAGTAGCCTATGGAATCTATAGGATCATCAGTGATGTAGGAGATAGACAGTAGCATATGGAATCTATAGGATCATCAGTGATGTAGGAGACAGACAGTATCCTATGGAATCTATAGAATAATCAGTGATGTAGGAGATAGACAGTAGCATATGGAATCTATAGGATCATCAGTGATGCAGGAGATAGACAGTAGCCTATGGAATCTATAGGATCATCAGTGATGTAGGAGATAGACAGTAGCATATGGAATCTATAGGATATTCAGTGATGTAGGAGATCGACAGTAGCATATGGAATCTATAGAATAATCAGTGATGTAGGAGATAGACAGTAGCATATGGAATCTATAGGATCATCAGTGAATCAGGAGATAGACAGTAGCCTATGGAATCTATAGGATCATCAGTGATGTAGGAGATAGACAGTAGCCTATGGAATCTATAGGATATTCAGTGATGCAGGAGATAGACAGTAGCCTATGGAATCTATAGGATCATCAGTGATGTAGGAGACAGACAGTATCCTATGGAATCTATAGAATAATCAGTGATGTAGGAGATAGACAGTAGCATATGGAATCTATAGGATCATCAGTGATGTAGGAGATAGACAGTAGCCTATGGAATCTATAGGATCATCAGTGATGTAGGAGATAGACAGTAGCCTATGGAATCTATAGGATCATCAGTGATGTAGGAGATAGACAGTAGCCTATGGAATCTATAGGATCATCAGTGATGTAGGAGATAGACAGTAGCCTATGGAATCTATAGGATATTCAGTGATGCAGGAGATAGACAGTAGCCTATGGAATCTATAGGATCATCAGTGATGTAGGAGACAGACAGTATCCTATGGAATCTATAGAATAATCAGTGATGTAGGAGATAGACAGTAGCCTATGGAATCTATAGAATCATCAGTGATGTAGGAGATAGACAGTAGCCTATGGAATCTATAGGATATTCAGTGATGTAGGAGATAGACAGTAGCCTATGGAATCTATAGGATCATCAGTGATGTAGGAGATAGACAGTAGCCTATGGAATCTATAGGATCATCAGTGATGCAGGAGATAGACAGTAGCCTATGGAATCTATAGGATCATCAGTGATGTAGGAGATAGACAGTAGCATATGGAATCTATAGGATATTCAGTGATGTAGGAGATAGACAGTAGCCTATGGAATCTATAGGATCATCAGTGATGTAGGAGATAGACAGTAGCATATGGAATCTATAGGATCATCAGTGATGTAGGAGACAGACAGTATCCTATGGAATCTATAGAATAATCAGTGATGTAGGAGATAGACAGTAGCATATGGAATCTATAGGATCATCAGTGAATCAGGAGATAGACAGTAGCCTATGGAATCTATAGGATCATCAGTGATGTAGGAGATAGACAGTAGCCTATGGAATCTATAGGATCATCAGTGATGCAGGAGATAGACAGTAGCCTATGGAATCTATAGGATCATCAGTGATGTAGGAGATAGACAGTAGCATATGGAATCTATAGGATATTCAGTGATGTAGGAGATAGACAGTAGCATATGGAATCTATAGGATCATCAGTGATGTAGGAGATAGACAGTAGCCTATGGAATCTATAGAATAATCAGTGATGTAGGAGATAGACAGTAGCATATGGAATCTATAGGATCATCAGTGATGTAGGAGACAGACAGTATCCTATGGAATCTATAGAATAATCAGTGATGTAGGAGATAGACAGTAGCATATGGAATCTATAGGATCATCAGTGATGCAGGAGATAGACAGTAGCCTATGGAATCTATAGGATCATCAGTGATGTAGGAGATAGACAGTAGCATATGGAATCTATAGGATATTCAGTGATGTAGGAGATCGACAGTAGCATATGGAATCTATAGAATAATCAGTGATGTAGGAGATAGACAGTAGCATATGGAATCTATAGGATCATCAGTGAATCAGGAGATAGACAGTAGCCTATGGAATCTATAGGATCATCAGTGATGTAGGAGATAGACAGTAGCCTATGGAATCTATAGGATATTCAGTGATGCAGGAGATAGACAGTAGCCTATGGAATCTATAGGATCATCAGTGATGTAGGAGATAGACAGTAGCATATGGAATCTATAGGATATTCAGTGATGTAGGAGATAGACAGTAGCCTATGGAATCTATAGGATCATCAGTGATGTAGGAGATAGACAGTAGCCTATGGAATCTATAGGATCATCAGTGATGTAGGAGACAGACAGTATCCTATGGAATCTATAGAATAATCAGTGATGTAGGAGATAGACAGTAGCATATGGAATCTATAGGATCATCAGTGAATCAGGAGATAGACAGTAGCCTATGGAATCTATAGGATCATCAGTGATGTAGGAGATAGACAGTAGCCTATGGAATCTATAGAATAATCAGTGATGTAGGAGATAGACAGTAGCCTATGGAATCTATAGAATCATCAGTGATGTAGGAGATAGACAGTAGCCTATGGAATCTATAGGATATTCAGTGATGTAGGAGATAGACAGTAGCCTATGGAATCTATAGGATCACCAGTGATGAAGGAGATAGACAGTAGCCTATGGAATCTATAGGATCATCAGTGATGTAGGAGATAGACAGTAGCCTATGGAATCTATAGGATCATCAGTGATTTAGGAGATAGACAGTAGCCTATGGAATCTATAGGATCATCAGTGATGTAGGAGATAGACAGTAGCATATGGAATCTATAGGATCATCAGTGATGTAGGAGACAGACAGTATCCTATCTCTAATCCATTAGAGATAATTATGACACTCTTCAACAGGCTGATTAATATATCTTAGTGCTCCAGCGTGCATAATTGGGCTTATTTCTAACTAGCTGAATGTTTGGTGTGTGATCATGTATTGACAGTGGTGACAATGGTTTTCACCATCTACAAAATTAGACATTGAAAGCAAAGCTAGATTCTGTGGTGAGGGTTGCTAACGAGCCCTTCACAAGTATCACGTTAATCAGAACCCAAGCTGTTCTCGCGGCAGGTCTGCCAGTTTTCACTAGCAGAAGGGACTTTTCGTAACAGGTTAGGAGAATGAGGTTCAGGTTAGGAACAGGGTTTGGGGTTAGCTAAAAGGCATTAAAACAAACAAAAATGTGACTGGAACATATCTAGCTACAACCAGGCCTGCCCTGAGAACACCCTTCGTTTCCACTAATGTGATTCTGCTAAAAAACAACACTACCTCTGACCATGATGACTGTCTGACAACGTGTTGGCAGTGGTGGCTAAACATTTAAGAATCTTTGAAGTCCGTTGTTAGCATCTGAAAGAGAACGCTGGCTATGGCTTTGACCTATACCGTGTGTTCGGAAAGTATTCAGACCCCTTCACTTCTTCCCCTGCTGTGTCACGTTACAGCCTTATTCTACAATGGATTCAATTGTTTTTTCATCAATCTACACACACAATACCCCATAATGACAAAAAAAAGCCGTTTTTTTTTTAGAAATGTTTGCAAATGTAAAAAAAAGATGAAAAAGAGATGTTTTACAACTTGATTGGTGTCCGACTGTGGTAAATTCAATAGATTGGACATGATTTAGAAAGGCACAAAATTGAGCTCAGGTGCATCTTGTTTCCATTGATCATCCCTGAGATGTTTCTACAACTTGATTGGAGTCCACCTGTGGTAAATTCAATAGATTGGACATGATTTAGAAAGGCACAAAATTGAGCTCAGGTGCATCTTGTTTCCATTGATCATCCCTGAGATGTTTCTACAACTTGATTGGAGTCCACCTGTGGTAAATTCAATAGATTGGACATGATTTGGAAAGACACAGCTTTGTCATTATGGGGTATTGTGTGTACATTTTAAAAATGTAATCCTTTCAAGGATTGAAAATGTGGAAAAAGTGAAGGGGTCTGAATACTTATTTTCTATTGCGAAAGGCGAGCAGCATAATATGAATGGAGAAATAGAGACATTTATCTTTGGTAGTAAAACCATAAGCCCTATTAATGTAGTGTGTTTTTAATGCTTTAAGGGATTTTGTGGGCATCCTCCTGAGTTTATGTGTTGTCATTACTCCTCAGGAAGAAAACCTTACAATACCACTGGATATCAAACACATTTCATACCCTCTTTCATCAAGGATATCATTTTATTTTCATTCATCCATAATATGATTTTTACTAGACCGTGGCACTAAGTTACAGAAGCTCTTCACTTCAATAAATGCATAAAATTCACTGATGCTAAATTCCCATTGGAAGTCCACTTCTAAGAATGACTTTTAACCGACAGCCGACTCATTCAGGTTTTACAGTATTACCTTGTCTGAGCGTTAAACAGGGGGATAAATGTGGAACTGAATTACTGTACAGCTCAAATGAAGTAGAGAAGCATAGCCACTTCTTGAAGACTCATGTACATGTACATACAATAGATGAACGTGTGCTAGTAATAGCAGAATGATGACATTTTATAGAAAGAGGGAACAGAAATCATCATTATAACCTTTTAATGCACCCCTTACGTAGTTATTGGCAATTTAGCTTTTACAGAGATTTATACAGAAGCTCCAATACTACTTAGACTTTAGAGCATTTAAACAGAATCATAATGAGAACTGTGGGTTAATTGTTATGACCTTACAAGGAAAACGTTGGGGGGGGGGGGGGGGGGGATTGGGGATTACCTTGTGGTTGTTTTACTTCAAGAGAAGAGAAAGTATAAATCCAGCACTGTGGTGAAAGTTGGATGGAGGATCCTAATCCCGTTCACAGTGAAGAAACAGCTGTGGTTATCCAAGGTTCTTCAGAAGATTAAACACATCCATCCTGGTATTATAAGAAGGCAGCTTCCTTGAAAGGAAATCACTTTTTCCTAATGGCCTTGTATTATATTATAGGATGTACAGCCCTAGTACTATGTTATACGATGTACAGCCCTAGTACTATGTTATACGACGTACAGCCCTAGTACTATGTTATACGATGTACAGCCCTAGTACTATGTTATACGACGTACAGCCCTAGTACTATGTTATACGACGTACAGCCCTAGTACTATGTTATACGACGTACAGCCCTAGTACTATGTTATACGACGTACAGCCCTAGTACTATGTTATACGACGTACAGCCCTAGTACTATGTTATACGACGTACAGTCCTAGTACTATGTTATACGATGTACAGTCCTAGTACCCTGTTATAGGATGTACAGCCCTAGTACTATGTTATAGGATGTACATCCCTAGTACTATGTTATACGATGTAGAGCCCTAGTACTATGTTATACGATGTAGAGCCCTAGTACTATGTTATACGATGTACAGTCCTAGTACTATGTTATAGGATGTACAGCCCTAGTACCCTGTTATAGGATGTTCAGTCCTAGTACTATGTTATACAATGTACAGCCCTCGTACTATGTTATACGATGTTCAGTCCTAGTACTATGTTATACGATGTACAGCCCTAGTACTAGTACTATGTTATACGATGTACAGCCTTAGTACTAGTACTATGTTATACGATGTACAGCTCTAGTACTAGTACTATGTTATACGATGTACAGCCCTAGTACTATGTTATAGGATGTACAGCCCTAGTACCCTGTTATAGGATGTACAGCCCTAGTACTATGTTATACAATGTACAGCCCTAGTACTATGTTATACGATGTACAGCCCTAGTACTATGTTATACAATGTTCAGTCCTAGTACTATGTTATACGATGTTCAGTCCTAGTACTATGTTATACGATGTACAGCCCTAGTACTATGTTATACGATGTACAGCCCTAGTACTAGTACTATGTTATACGATGTACAGCTCTAGTACTAGTACTATGTTATACGATGTACAGTCCTAGTACTATGTTATACGATGTACAGTCCTAGTACCCTGTTATAGGATGTACAGCCCTAGTACTATGTTATACGATGTAGAGCCCTAGTACTATGTTATAGGATGTACAGCCCTAGTACTGTTATACAATGTACAGCCCTAGTACTATGTTATACGATGTACAGCCCTAGTACTATGTTATACGATGTACAGCCCTAGTACTATGTTATACGATGTACAGCCCTAGTACTATGTTATACGATGTACAGCCCTAGTACTATGTTATACAATGTACAGCCCTAGTACTATGTTATACGATGTACAGCCCTAGTACTATGTTATACGATGTTCTGTCCTAGTACTATGTTATACGATGTTCAGTCCTAGTACTATGTTATACGATGTACAGCCCTAGTACTAGTACTATGTTATACGATGTACAGCCCTAGTACTAGTACTATGTTATACGATGTTCTGTCCTAGTACTATGTTATACAATGTACAGCCCTCGTACTATGTTATACGATGTTCAGTCCTAGTACTATGTTATACGATGTTCAGTCCTAGTACTATGTTATACGATGTACAGCCCTAGTACTAGTACTATGTTATACGATGTACAGCTCTAGTACTAGTACTATGTTATACGATGTACAGTCCTAGTACTATGTTATACGATGTACAGTCCTAGTACCCTGTTATAGGATGTACAGCCCTAGTACTATGTTATACGATGTAGAGCCCTAGTACTATGTTATAGGATGTACAGCCCTAGTACTGTTATACAATGTACAGCCCTAGTACTATGTTATACGATGTACAGCCCTAGTACTATGTTATACGATGTACAGCCCTAGTACTATGTTATACGATGTACAGCCCTAGTACTATGTTATACGATGTACAGCCCTAGTACTATGTTATACAATGTACAGCCCTAGTACTATGTTATACGATGTACAGCCCTAGTACTATGTTATACGATGTTCTGTCCTAGTACTATGTTATACAATGTACAGCCCTCGTACTATGTTATACGATGTTCAGTCCTAGTACTATGTTATACGATGTTCAGTCCTAGTACTATGTTATACGATGTACAGCCCTAGTACTAGTACTATGTTATACGATGTACAGCTCTAGTACTAGTACTATGTTATACGATGTACAGTCCTAGTACTATGTTATACGATGTACAGTCCTAGTACCCTGTTATAGGATGTACAGCCCTAGTACTATGTTATACGATGTAGAGCCCTAGTACTATGTTATAGGATGTACAGCCCTAGTACTGTTATACAATGTACAGCCCTAGTACTATGTTATACGATGTACAGCCCTAGTACTATGTTATACGATGTACAGCCCTAGTACTATGTTATACGATGTACAGCCCTAGTACTATGTTATACGATGTACAGCCCTAGTACTATGTTATACGATGTAGAGCCCTAGTACTATGTTATACGATGTAGAGCCCTAGTTCTATGTTATACGATGTACAGCCTTAGTACTAGTACTATGTTATACGATGTACAGTCCTAGTACTATGTTATAGGATGTACAGCCCTAGTACTATGTTATACAATGTACAGCCCTCGTACTATGTTATACGATGTTCAGTCCTAGTACTATGTTATACAATGTACAGCCCTCGTACTATGTTATACGATGTTCAGTCCTAGTACTATGTTATACGATGTTCAGTCCTAGTACTATGTTATACGATGTACAGCCCTAGTACTATGTTATAGGATGTACAGCCCTAGTACTATGTTATACGATGTACAGCCCTAGTACTATGTTATACGATGTACATCCCTAGTATTAACACATTCACAGCTCCTAGGTGGAATAAAATCTAAACATTGACGTCGTCATGAAATGATTGCTTTTTATGATTCCTTTACAATACCCAGAACGTGTTCATCACCACACTACAGATGTACTCCATTCCGCCCTGCCTGCTTGCCTTCTCAACGAGCTGTCACTAGTTTAATTTAGTCCCACAATGCACTTCTTCTGAAAAGTGATAATAATGCCAGGAATCCTATTCGGGGCAGTTGATTGGTTGTCACAGTGTCGCTGAACCCAGCCTGTCTGTCAAAACATATAACTTCAACAGAGGTACAGTAATTAAATGACCCTTTCAGAAGTGACATGACGTTGTATTGGATTCCCAGTTTAATAGAACAAGTAAATGGTGTGCTGACAGTAGTCTATTCACCTGAGTATGATACACTTGGAAGTTTCCCTACAAGTTACTTTCAACCTGAAAAAACAACTACGAATTATGACTTTAAAGAGATTTATTTTGTGCTACTTTTAATGATTTAATGGTAGCTAAAGTGCCAAGACTAGTTCAATAAGGATATATGGACTGAGATGTTTTCTTTGGTCCTAGTAGACCACTATAACAAACCTCACGCCACTTCTACAGCAGGAACATACTAATTATAATGGAGAGTTTCACAAATAACCCAATTCCCCCTCCTCTCGGTCGGTCCTACAGGTAGAATGATTTAAAGCTTGTGTAGTAGCTGTTGTACTTTCTCTGAATTCCTGAGTGGTTTTAAGGGGAAAACAGAAGGACTGCATCCCAAATGGCACCCTAGTCTCTATATAGTGCATTTTTTTTGAGCAGGCCTATAAGATATCCCATAGGGCTCTGCTCCAAAGTAGTGCACTATATTGGGAATATGGTTCCCTTTAGGACACAGACAAGTTCCTACTAGCTCTGCAAAATGTCTTTACCCAAACTACACCACTCTATGGTAATTGGGTCAATGACCACAAAGACCATCTGGTCCTAATAGGCGAATCACCACCTGTTCAGAGAAATGACTTCCTATCATTCTTCATTCCCAAACACACTAGCTCTTCTTCTCTCTCTCTTTCTGTCAAACACACTGGCTCTTCTCTCTCTCTCTTTCTGTCAAACACACTGACTCTTCTTCTCTCTTTCTGTCAAACACACTGGCAATTCTTCTCTCTCTCTCTTTAGGTCAAACACACTGGCTCTTCTTCTCTCTCTCTTTAGGTCAAACACACTGGCTCTTCTTCTCTCTCTCTTTCTGTCAAACACACTGGCACTTCTCTCTCTTTCTTTCTGTCAAACACACTGGCACTTCTCTCTCTTTCTTTCTGTCAAACACACTGACTCCTCTCTCTCTGTGTCAAACACACTGGCTCTTCTCTCTCTTTCTGTCAAACACACTGGCACTTCTCTCTCTTTCTGTCAAACACACTGGCACTTCTCTCTCTCTGTCAAACACACTGGCACTTCTCTCTCTTTCTGTCACACACTGGCACTTCTCTCTCTCTCTTTCTGTCAAACACACTGGCACTTCTCTCTCTTTCTGTCAAACACACTGGCACTTCTCTCTCTCTCTTTCTGTCAAACACACTGGCACTTCTCTCTCTTTCTGTCAAACACACTGGCACTTCTCTCTCTTTCTGTCAAACACTGGCACTTCTCTCTCTTTCTGTCAAACACACTGGCACTTCTCTCTCTGTCAAACACACTGGCACTTCTCTCTCTTTCTGTCAAACACTGGCACTTCTCTCTCTCTTTCTGTCAAACACACGGGCACTTCTCTCTCTCTTTCTGTCAAACACACTGGCACTTCTCTCTCTCTCTCTCTTTCTGTCAAACACACTGGCACTTCTCTCTCTCTCTCTCTCTCTCTCTCTCCTTCTGTCAAACACACTGGCACTTCTCTCTCTCTCTCTTTCTGTCAAACACACTGACTTCTCTCTCTCTCTCTTTCTGTCAAACACACTGACTCTTCTCTCTCTCTCTCTCTTTCTGTCAAACACACTGACTCTTCTCTCTCTCTCTCTCTTTCTGTCAAACACACTGGCTCTTCTTCTCTCTCTCTTTCTGTCAAACACACTGGCTCTTCTCTCTCTCTTTCTGTCAAACACACTGGCTCTTCTCTCTCTCTTTCTGTCAAACACACTGGCTCTTCTCTCTCTCTCTCTCTTTCTGTCAAACACACTGGCTCTTCTTCTCTCTCTCTTTCTGTCAAACACACTGGCTCTTCTTCTCTCTCTCTTTCTGTCAAACACACTGGCTCTTCTCTCTCTTTCTGTCAAACACACTGGCTCTTCTCTCTCTCTCTTTCTGTCAGTCCCTTCGGCCCTCAGCCCTCCATTTGTGCATTCACACGCTCATCTGCCATATACACAAGTGTCCCTATGCTGAGGGAGTGAAAATTATGGAGGGTGTATTAGACCCTCCGATAGCCACTTCAAAGGCTTCAGAGCGATGTGGAATCCCATAACGCACCACATTATTTTTGAGTTCGCACAATTTCACACAAAACAATGGAGAGGCGTAATGGAGAGCCACCTGTACTTGTTTGTGTCTGATTTCAAGGCTTGAAACACGTAGCAAATGAAATGTTGAACAGATACTGACGGTTATATATTGTAAAAGGACTGAATTTCATGCTCGTTCTATTATTTTATTTGATTCAGTCTGGGACTTATTTCCATTGTTAAATCATGGAGGATAACACGCAATACAGTCTGGGACTTATTTCCATTGTTAAATCATGGAGGATAACACGCAATACAGTCTGGGACTTATTTCCATTGTTAAATCATGGAGAATAACACGCAATACAGTCTGGGACTTATTTCCATTGTTAAATCATGGAGGATAACACACAATACAGTCTGGGACTTATTTCCATTGTTAAATCATGGAGGATAACACGCAATACAGTCTGGGACTTATTTCCATTGTTAAATCATGGAGGATAACACACAATACAGTCTGGGACTTATTTCCATTGTTAAATCATGGAGGATAACACGCAATACAGTCTGGGACTTATTTCCATTGTTAAATCATGGAGGATAACACACAATACAGTCTGGGACTTATTTCCATTGTTAAATCATGGAGGATAACACACAATACAGTCTGGGACTTATTTCCATTGTTAAATCATGGAGGATAACACACAATACAGTCTGGGACTTATTTCCATTGTTAAATCATGGAGAATAACACACAATACAGTCTGGGACTTATTTCCATTGTTAAATCATGGAGGATAACACACAATACAGTCTGGGACTTATTTCCATTGTTAAATCATGGAGAATTTCTATGTCTGTCTTTTCTCTGTCTCAGTCTCTGTCTGCATCCGTCTCTGTCTCTGTCTCTGTCTGTCTTTTCTCTGTCTGTCTTTTCTCTGTTTGTCTTTTCTCTGTCTTTTCTCTGTCTGTCTTTTCTCTGTCTCAGTCTCTGTCTGCCTCCGTCTCTGTCTCTGTTTGTCTTTTCTCTGTCTGTCTTTTCTCTGTCTGTCTTTTCTCTGTTTGTCTTTTCTCTGTTTGTCTTTTCTCTGTCTTTTCTCTGTCTGTCTTTTCTCTGTCTCAGTCTCTGTCTGCCTCCGTCTCTGTCTCTGTCTCTGTCTGTCTTTTCTCTGTCTGTCTTTTCCCCATCTCTGTCTCTGTCTGTCTTTTCTACGTCTGTCTTTTCTCTGTCTCAGTCTCTGTCTGCCTCCGTCTCTGTCTCTGTCTGTCTGTCTTTTCTCTGTTTGTCTTTTCTCTGTTTGTCTTTTCTCTGTTTGTCTTTTCTCTGTTTGTCTTTTCTCTGTCTGTCTTTTCTCTGTCTGTCTTTTCTCTGTCTCAGTCTCTGTCTGCCTCCGTCTCTGTCTCTGTCTGTCTTTTCTCTGTCTGTCTTTTCCCCATCTCTGTCTCTGTCTCTTTTCTATGTCTGTCTTTTCTCTGTCTCAGTCTCTGTCTGCCTCTGTCTCTGTCTCTGTCTGTCTTTTCTCTGTCTGTCTTTTCTCTGTCTGTCTTTTCTGTCTGTCTTTTCTCTGTTTGTCTTTTCTCTGTCTCTGTCTGTCTTTTCTCTGTTTGTGTTTTCTCCATCTCTGTCTCTGTCTGTCTTTTCCCCATCTCTGTTTGTGTTTTCTCCATCTCTGTCTCTGTCTGTCTTTTCCCCATCTCTGTATCTGTCTGTCTTTTCTCTGTTTGTCTTTTCCCAATCTCTGTCTCTGTTTGTCTTTTCTCTGTCTGTCTTTTCTCTGTCTGTCTTTTCCCCATCTCTGTCTCTGTCTCTGTCTGTCTTTTCTCTGTTTGTGTTTTCTCCATCTCTGTCTCTGTCTGTCTTTTCCCCATCTCTGTATCTGTCTGTCTTTTCTCTGTTTGTCTTTTCCCCATCTCTGTTTCTGTTTGTCTTTTCTCTGTCTGTCTTTTCTCTGTCTGTCTTTTCTCTGTCTCTGTTTGTCTCTTTCCCTGAAATATGTAACTAAGGAAGCACAACAGCTTTATCTCTGTTAGAATTGTAACTGAATTCTACAGGTACAATACCTGTGTACACTTGCACAGTCATGATGGTATTTATTGAGCCAGATAGATATTCAACATCTCCTTTACCTTGTCTCCTTGATCGCCTTTCTGTCCTGGAAGTCCTGCCAAGCCTGGTAGACCTTGATCACCCTACAAAGAACAAGAACATTTAATTGATGTAATTTACCTGAACTAGCTTGCTAATGACTGTCCGTCCACACATGAAAAACTCCCCAAAGACATGAGAAATTCCCCAAGGTACCCCTCTGTCTGAAGTCTGCTTTCAGAACAGTTCCATGGACATTAGTGGAACCACCTCTGGAGATGGCGGCCATGCCTCAAACAAAGCAACTACATATTTGTGCCAAATTACTGCTAATAAGCTTTTATTTCCTGCCTTTGGTTGGCATCCAAGAAAACCCATTGGCATAAATGTGCTTTAATTTGGTATTTATTTTCTTGTTTAATACGTTTGGTGTCAGCAGTGGGATATCTGAATGCATGGTTCCATTAGAACAGAACACTCCAACCCATTAGGATTATATTTGCTGTTTGGACAGATTGTAGCTGAGGATTGCTCAACTCTGATCTCCTATATCGAGGTTGAGTTGAGTATTGATAAGGGGTCGCACGATTTGCTAGCAACAACATTGAGTTGCCACCAGTCGATACTTGAAGTTCTGAAAACGCTTACCTGTACCTATTTTAGTCCTGTACAACAAGAAGTCCTTCCAAAGGGTGCTGAAATTCATACTTTTACAAAAAATGTTTATCGAATACAATGGCACCCTATTCCCTATTGGCCTTGGTCAAAAGTAGTGCACAAAACAGAGAATAGAGTGCTGCTTGGTACGCAGGATATTTCTATGGACTGTACCTTTTCTGCTGAACATTGACATCTGTCACTGCTGGAATGCTGGACCCGCTGGACCCGAGCTGGCTGGACGGGCTGGGAGAGCATCCGGGGGAGC
Source organism: Oncorhynchus kisutch (assembly GCF_002021735.2). Lineage (NCBI taxonomy): Eukaryota > Metazoa > Chordata > Actinopteri > Salmoniformes > Salmonidae > Oncorhynchus > Oncorhynchus kisutch. Next base: position 776,491 of record NW_022261981.1, read on the forward strand.
TGGCCTGCTCCATCTGTATCCAAGGGATTGGGAGTCACCCCTCCAGCACCAGGGCCCTCCCTGCTAGGCTCACACTGTAGGATTAATACAAAGATTTACAGTTGGGATTTTTACTATTTTGTTGCCTTACAACCTGGAATTAAAATAGATTTTTGGGGGGTTTGTATCATTTGATTCACACGACATGCCTACCACTTTGAAGATGCAAAATATTTTTATTGTGAAACAAACACGAAATAAGACAATAAAACAGAAAACTTGAGCATGCATAACTATTCACCCCCCCCCCCTATTCTTTAAGGCAAAACTGCTCCAGGTCCTTCAAGTTGGATGGGTTCCGCTGGTGTACAAAGTCATACCACAGATTCTCAATTGGATTGAGGTCTGGGCTTTGACAAGGCCATTCCAAGACATGTAAATGTTTCCCCTTAAATCACTCAAGTGTTGCTTTAGCAGTATGCTTAAGGTCATTGTCCTGCTGGAAGGTAAACCTCCGTACCTGTCTCAAATCTCTGGAAGACTGAAACAGGTTTCCCTAAAAAATGTCCCTGTATTTAGCGCCATCCATCATTCCTTCATATCTGACCAGTTTCCCAGATCCTGCCGATGAAAACATCCCCACAGCATGATGCTGCCACTACCATGCTTTAACTGTGGAGATGGTATTTTTGGGGTGATGAGAGGTGTTGGGTTTGCGCCAGACATAGCGTTTTCCTTGATGGCCAAAAAGCTACATTTTAGTCTTGTTTGACCAGAGTACCTTCTTCCATATATTTGGGGAGTCTCCCACGTGCCTTTTGGCAAACACCAAACGTGCTTCCTTCTTTTTTTCTTTAAGCAATGTCTTTTTTCTGGCCATTCTTCCGTAAAGTCCAGCTCTGTGGAGTGTATGGCTTAAAGTGGTCCTATGGACAGATACTCCAATCTCAGCTGTGGAGCTTTGCAGCTCCTTCAGGGTTATCTTTGGTGTCTTTGTTGCCTCTCCGATTAATGCCTTCCTTGCCTGGTCTGTGAGTTTTGGTGGGCGGCCCGCTCTTGATAGGTTTGTTGTAGTGACGTATTCTTTCAATTTTTTAATAATGGATTTTTATAACCGAACCCTGATCTGTACTTCTCCACTCCCTGACCTGTTTGGAGCTCCTTGGTCTTCATGGTGCCGCTTGCTTGGTGGTGCCTCTTGCTTAGTCATTTTGCAGACTCTGGGGCCTTTCAGAACAGGTGTACATATACTGAGATCATGTGACAGATCATGTGGCACTTGCACACAGGTGGACTTAATTTAATTTGTTAATTAGTTCTGAAGGTAACTGGTTGCACCAGATCTTATTTAGGGGCTGAATAGATATACACGCACCACTTCACCAATTTGGACTATTTTATGTACAGTGCCATGCGAAAGTATTCAGCCCCCTTGAACTTTGCGACCTTTTGCCACATTTCAGGCTTCAAACATAAAGATATAAAACTGTATTTTTTGTGAAGAATCAACAACAAGTGGGACACAATCATGAAGTGGAACAACATTTATTGGATATTTCAAACTTTTTTAACAAATTAAAAACTGAAAAATTGGGCGTGCAAAATTATTCAGCCCCCTTAAGTTAATACTTTGTAGCGCCACCTTTTCCTGAGATTACAGCTGTAAGTCGCTTGGGGTATGTCTCTATCAGTTTTGCACATCGAGAGACTGACATTTTTTCCCATTCCTCCTTGCAAAACAGCTCGAGCTCAGTGAGGTTGGATGGAGAGCATTTGTGAACAGCAGTTTTCAGTTCTTTCCACAGATTCTCGATTGGATTCAGGTCTGGACTTTGACTTGGCCATTCTAACACCTGGATATGTTTATTTTTGAACCATTCCATTGTAGATTTTATTCTATGTTTTGGATCATTGTCTTGTTGGAAGACAAATCTCCGTCCCAGTCTCAGGTCTTTTGCAGACTCCATCAGGTTTTCTTCCAGAATGGTCCTGTATTTGGCTCCATCCATCTTCCCATCAATTTTAACCATCTTCCCTGTCCCTGCTGAAGAAAAGCAGGCCCAAACCATGATGCTGCCACCACCATGTTTGACAGTGGGGATGGTGTGTTCAGGGTGATGGGCTGTGTTGCTTTTACACCAAACATAACGTTTTGCATTGTTGCCAAAAAGTTCAATTTTGGTTTCATCTGACCAGAGCACCTTCTTCCACATGTTTGGTGTGTCTCCCAGGTGGCTTGTGGCAACCTTTAAACTACACTTTTTATGGATATCTTTAAGAAATGGCATTCTTCTTGCCACTCTTCCATAAAGGCCAGATTTGTGCAATATACGACGATTGTTGTCCTATGGACAGAGTCTCCCACCTCAGCTGTAGATCTCTGCAGTTCATCCAGAGTGATCATGGGCCTCTTGGCTGCATCTCTGATCAGTCTTCTCCTTGTATGAGCTGAAAGTTTAGAGGGACGGCCAGGTCTTGGTAGATTTGCAGTGGTCTGATACTCCTTCCATTTCAATATTATCGCTTGCACAGTGCTCCTTGGGATGTTTAAAGCTTGGGAAATCTTTTTGTATCCAAATCCGGCTTTAAACTTCTTCACAACAGTATCTCGGACCTGCCTGGTGTGTTCCTTGTTCTTCATGATGCTCTCTGCGCTTTTAACGGAACTCTGAGACTATCACAGTGCAGGTGCATTTATACGGAGACTTGATTACACACAGGTGGATTGTATTTATCATCATTAGTCATTTACGTCAACATTGGATCATTCAGAGATCCTCACTGAACTTCTGGAGAGAGTTTGCTGCACTGAAAGTAAAGGGGCTGAATAATTTTGCACGCCCAATTTTTCAGTTTTTGATTTTGTAAAAAAAGTTAGAAATATCCAATAAATGTCGTTCCACTTCATGATTGTGTCCCACTTGTTGTTGATTCTTCACAAAAAAATACAGTTTTATATCTTTATGTTTGAAGCCTGAAATGTGGCAAAAGGTCGCAATGTTCAAGGGGGCCGAATACTTTCGCAAGGCACTGTATGTCCACTGCATACAAACTGTTTAGACACATTACTCTGCTATTTAAGGGCCAGTTTCCTGGAACCACCTTAAGCCTAATCATTTCATGTTGTTATTCAATTATGTTTTCTAGTTCACTTGAACTTGAGTCCAGGGCTAGACAGAATTTTGGTCTAGAAAGCAATGTAAAATCTCCATTGAAAGTGCTATTTAGTTTAGGAGTAGGCTTAATTTGGGTATAGGAAACCAGACAATTATAATACAACACATGTTGAAATGCAGTTCTCCAATAGTCTGAAATGTAATAACAGTCCAGTACCACTACCGTATTTATAATCAGTTCATGTCCAATGATTCATTGACCCAGTGAGATACCTTAATTACTGTGGAACTAGATGACTGTCCCAAGGGAATGAGGAAAGGACAATACATTATTTCCTACCATATTGACTGAGCCCCAGTACTGAAACTCAATGCACACTGAGATAACATCCTGGTTATGGATATATATTATAACTGTCAGAGGCCAAAGGTGAGAGGTCACTGAAACCCACTATTTCCAACCATATAGACCACATGTGACCTAGCACATTGAATCAACATAACCCAACACTCACTGAGATGACAACATGGTTATGAATACATGTAGGCCTAACTGTCAAAATGTCAAAGGTCACTTCTCCTTTTAAACACAGTTAGCAGTCCAAATTGCACGCTTTTTCCTATGGGCTCTGGTCAAACGTAGTGCACTATCCTGGGAATACGGTGCTATTTGGGATTCATCCACAGTCTGTAAGGTCACTCACCATTGACCTGGTCTGCAATATGATCTAACAGAAGAATATCTATCTATCAATCTATCAATCAAATGTATTGATAAATCCCGTTTTACATCAGCAGCTGTCACAAAGATATTGCACAGTAACCTGGACAAGATGTCCCCTATGGAAGAAACATCATTCAGTTGGGTAGTTTTCAAGAAGAACAAACACAACTCAACCAGATTATGTTACATATTGCCCTTAAATTTAAATATCGACCAAGAAACCAGTTCCACTGCTTTAAAAATATATATTCCCCTCTTACAATTGGCTCATTCACCCCCCTCCTCTCCCCTCACTCATTCATCCCCCTAACTATTCCCCAGGTCGTTGTTGTAAATGAGAACGTGTTCTCAGTCAACTTACCTGGTAAAATAACGGATAAATATATATATATATTTTTTAAATAAAATAATACTAATCAGGGACTGATTTAGATGTGGGAAAGCAGGTGGGTGCAATTCATTATCAGGTAGAACAGAAAACTAGAAGTACTCCGGAATTCATAGGGTAAGAATTGAATAACCCTGCTCTACTGTATATCAAGCCACGTCGAAGGTCTCATGTATGTCCTAAAATGTGCACTGTACATAAAAGGAGTGTAAAAGATCTTACCGTAGATCCTGCCTGCTCACAGCAGTTCTCCATCTCAGCCAGGTATGGGTCACAGTAGATCAGGATTTGTTGCAGTTCGATCTGGAGAGAAAGACATCTGTTAGGGACATTATGATGATTCAGATATAGAGAAAAACTTTTTAAAATGCTAACAATGTATATTTTGAAATATGAAACATGTTTCTTTGACCGACACTAAGCAACCCCAGCACACCAAAATTGGTTCTGTGAAAGTTCCCAGAACATTTGTTTGTTCGCGGCAAATGTTATTTTAGAATGCTTGTATAAAACATTTGCCTGATGCTTCAAGAACATTCAAGAACTGTTCTTTAACAGGTTCCCAGAATGTTTCATTAGGTTGTGGGAACAGTCTGGTGGGAACTTTTGGGGACATCACAAAAGATATGTTCCCCAAACACAAAAGCTGTCCAGTTAGGCCTCCGCTTCTAGAACGGTTCTTTAAGGGTGCAAAAAACACGAGATATTACAAGTACGTTCCCAGAACACATTTCCTCTGTTCTTTAAAGGTTCCAAGAATATTTCATTAGGTTGTGGTAACACTGACTGGTCAAGAGATATGTTCCCAAAACACAAAAACTGTCCAGTTATGCAAACATTCAGTTATCAAATAAAATGTTATTTGTCACATGCACCGAATACAACAGGCCTGTCAGGAAGTCCAGGATCCAGTTGCAGAGGGAGTTGTTAGTCCCAGGGTCCTTAGCTTAGTGATGAGCTTTGGGGGCACTATGGTGTTGAAAGCTGAGCTGTAGTCAATGAACAGCATTCTCACATAGGTGTTCCTTTTCTCCAGGTGGGAAAGAGCAGTGTGGAGTGCGATTGAGATTGCGTCATCTGTGGATCTGTTGGGGCTGTACGCGAATTGGAATGTGTCTAGGGTTTCTGGGATGATGGTGTTGATGTGAGCCATGACCAGCCTTTCTAAGCACTTCATGGCTATCGACGTGAGTGCAACAGTTCGGTAGTCATTTAAGCAGGTTACCTTCACCTTCTTGGACACAGGGACTATGGTGGTCTGCTTCAAACATGTAGGTATTACAGACTCGGACAGAGGTTGAAAATGTCAGTGAAGACACTTGCCAGTTGGTCCGTGCATACTCTGAGTACACGTCATGGTAATCCGGCCTTTCCGATGTGAGCAACATCTGTTTAAGGGTCTTGCTCACATCAGCTATGGACAACGTGATCACACAGCTGTCCAGTTTCCCTTTGTAGTTCGTAATAGTTTATAAGCCCTGCCACATCCAACGAGCGTCAGAGCAGGTGTAGTAGGATTCAAAATTAGTTCTGTATTCACGCTTTGCCTGTTTGATGGTTCGTCTGAGGGCAAAGTGGGATTTCTCATAAGCGTCTGGATTAGTGTCCCGCTCCTTGAAAGCAGCAGCTCTAGCCTTTAGCTCATGAGGATGTTGCCTGTAATCCATGACTTCTAGTTGGGAAATGTACGCTGTGGGGACGACGTCGTCGATGCACTTATTGATGAATCCGGTGACTGAGGTGGTATTCTCCTTAATGCCATTGGATGAATCCCGGAAAATATTCCAGTCTGTGCTAGCAAAACAGTCCTGTAGCGTAGCATCCGTGTCATCTGACCACTTCCGTATTGAGCGAGTCACTGGTACTTCCTGCTTTAGTTTTTGCTTGTAAGCAGGAATCAGGAGGATAGAATTATGGTCAGATTTTCCAAATGGAGGGTGAGGCAGAGCTTTGAATGCAACTCTGTGTGGAGCAAAGGTGGTCTAGAGTTTTTTTCCTCTGGTTGCACATGTAACATAATGGTAGAAATGAGGTAAAAAGGATTGCCTGCATTAAAGTACTACACATGATAGTTTTCAGATTCACATGGAATTGTTGTGCAATTCAAATGTTTAAATATAAAATTATTTGTGAAAAGATTAAATGTAGTTTTAGCTTCCAAATGAGAGATTTGGGTTTTCATAAGGTTAGAGCTCTGCTTAATCAGTGGCCCGCCCCTGTGAAGAGACATGGGTGGTAAACTATGAAACATACCCTTCTCTCCCTCCACGATATAAAGCCTTAACGAAAATGTAACCTCCTGTTCCGAGGATGATAGGACGACGGTCCATACGTTGAAAAGGACTAACATGTCAACTACAGAACTAAGCCAACCTCAGCGTGAGCTTTGGTTGTGAATGGTATAAATGTTGAACTGTAAACGTGGGCTAGGAAAGGACGGACAGAGTATCCCATCTACCACACTATGACGACATTACAACGTATCCGTTTCACCACCAGGGACACTCTTCAAAGGACAAAGGACTCTGTTGGGCAACACGGCCTTCCATCTACCACCAACCTATTGAAGAGCAGCTCAGAGTAAATATTTATTGCATTTTCCTTTTCCAAATGGGTGGTAATTTAGAATGAATAAGATTCTGTATTTACGATAGAGTAGCTGCCTACGGCCCGATAGAGACATAGCTTCTCCCTTTGTTCTTCAGTCTTCCCGCTCTTTCACTCAAACCCAACCCCTGTACTTTGTGTAACCAGCTGTCATATCTGTTCCGTCCGCTAGGGACGTTTTCCTTTATGACATCATTTGTAATCAATGTGTATATGTAATTCTGTGTGATTAGTTAGGTATTTAGTAAATAAAGAATTAAACCCAATTTTGTATTGCTGATTCAATTTGTAAGCCGAGGTTCGTGAAGATAACCTAGAATTTACAACTTTCAGATGAGACTGAAATAAGGTGACTGTGAATATTGACTGCTATTGATGTAAAATATTACTAGTTCTTTAAGAGTTTATTTGGAAGATAACAGCTCTATAAATATTATTTTGTGGTGCCCCGACTTTCTAGTTAATTACATTTACATGATTAGCTCAATTAGGTAATATTAATTACAGAGAAAGGATTTTATAGAACAGCATGTCATATCACTTAATCCGGATTAGCCAAAGACACGACAACCCTCAATGATCCCACCTTTAACGAACAGATTAAATGTGTTGTAGGAATGCTCTCGCAACATCAGGCAAATGTTAAACATTCATCACCATGAATGGACCGTTTTTGTGTAACGAGAACATTTGCGACAACCTAACGAATGTTCTGGGAACTTTCAAAGAGTCAATTTTGGTTTGCTGGGAAAACATTACTGGTACACTGTGTTATTTCATTACCTGGAAGCCCAATGAGAACTATTGGGGAATGTTCTGTGATGATTGTTACAGGTGTTGTACACATTTTAGTGAATGTAAGGAGAATATTCCAACGATATTTCATTTAAAAATATTTTTTGAAAAATAAAATATTTTGTTATCAAAAGGGATGTTATCATCCAGGCGTTAGATAAAACCCTAACTAGAACTTAATGGGAATCTTAGCTAATGTTCTGGGAATGTTCCCGGTTTGCTGGGACCCTTCTAGACATTGCCCTTGAAGGCAACCATATATAGTTACTGTATGTTTGAAAGTATAATGTCGATCTCATTGACTGTCAGTCATGCTCCGTCTATGAATTTCAGAACGGTTATATTTCCAGATTGTGGCTAAACGTACATCTACAGGCCGTCCATCCTCCACCCGGGTTGTAATCAGCGTATATCCGCTGGGGTCGATTTCATCCTTCTCGTCTGTCAGCCTCCTCTCTATTAGTTTACAGTCTATGTAAACGGAGACGATGCTGCTCTGGACCGCCACACCCAGCTTGTGCCATTGGCGGTCAAACAGGGTGTGCAGGTCTCGGCTCTTAAAGGTGTAGTGGAGGCTGTTCTTCAGAAGGCCCCGGGCTGAGAACTCCACTGCTCGTTTAGCACCGTCCAACACTACAGACACCTGAAGATAGAGCCGGAGGAGATTGTAAGACATTATATTGTCTCATAACAAGTTATAAAGCTTTATACCTGCCGGTAAAGTGTTGCCTTCCATTCATTACCATCAGGGTCCTGGTAGATACAAGTATCAGTCATGGCATGAAAACGTTGATCAATTAACCAATGGTTAACCAACCGACAGACCGACCTACTGACCACACAGCCAACCGACTTGACTGACCTACCAGCCAACGGACCTACTAGCCAACCAGCCAATGGACCGACTGACCTGCTGGGCGAACTGGCAGAGTGAGTGAGAATCGACTGATCAGTCAATCAACCAACCAACCAATAAATCAATATAGATCCAAACCCAATTCAATGCTATACATCCAGACATCATGAATATCCTTATAGTGGACACTCAGACCTACCTGGGTACCTCCCGTCTGGTCGAATATCTGCCACAGATACCAGCGGTCTTTCTTCGTGGTTTTCCTCAGCCGGAAGGTGGTAACTAGAGAATATTCACTGGACAGACCATTGGGGAACATCAATCTGAAAGTAAAAATGTACATTGATCGAGCTGCATATTGTGAAATTGAATCACAAAAATATATGAAACTTAACAATGGGCCTAACAGTGAAAATATTGTTTCGGAACTTTCAGTCTTGGTTGGAAGAGCATTAATAGCTAACGTAGAAGATTTTACCCATAAAATTAGCATTTAAATTTGCTAAATGGACTGTCAAAAATAAACATTCAGAATGAATATGAATAATCATGCTGGATGTCTCATAGCTTTCTATGACTGTGTAGTAAGAAAACCAATCAACTGGAATCACTTGACAACGTTCTTCTATAGCCCCCTAGCGCAAAATGGCCACTTACATATAAAGCTAGAATGCCAAACATGATTCATCCAGCCAGATTACATTTCAGCATCCCTGTCATTCCAAATCGAATAATCATTTATTCAAACTTCAATTAAATTCCTCTTACTTTACATACAGGTCTAGACTAGAAAACACAAGACCATGGCTAACTACAGTATATAGCTTAGAAAGAAAACATTGTTATGAAGAGAAAAATGCAAAAAGGTAACAAAGAAGACAAGGCAATAGGTTTGTTAACCCAGACGTTGCAGTTCAACACTGCTGGCAGAACATCTCTAGCACATTGTGAACACTGAATGTAATGGGGATGGTACCACCAACATACAGTGGGGAGAACAAGTATTTGATACACTGCCGATTTTGCAGGTTTTCCTACTTACAAAGCATGTCGAGGTCTGTAATTTGTATCATAGGTCTAAAACAAAAACCCAGAAAATTACATTGTATGATTTTTAAGTAATTCATTTGCATTTTATTGCATGACATAAGTGTTTGATACATCAGAAAAGCAGAACTTAATATTTGGTACAGAAACCTTTGTTTGCAATTACAGATATCATACGTTTCCTGTAGTTCTTGACCAGGTTTGCACACACTGCAGAAGGGATTTTGGCCCACTCCTTTATACAGACCTTCTCCAGATCCTTCAGGTTTCGGGGCTGTCGCTGGGCAATATTGACTTTCAGCTCCCGTCAAAGACTTTCTTTTGGCTTCAGGTCTGGAGACTGGCTAGGCCACTCAGGGACCTTGAGATGCTTCTTACGGAGCCACTCCTTAGTTGCCCTGGCTGTGTGTTTCGGGTCGTTGTCATGCTGGAAGACCCAGCCACCACCCATCTTCAATGCTCTTACTGAGGGAAGGAGGTTGTTGGCCAAGATCTCGCGATACATGGCCCCTTCCATCCTCCCCTCAATACGGTGCAGTCGTCCTGTCCCCTTTGCAGAAAAGCTTCCCCAAAGAATGATGTTTCCACCTCCATGCTTCACGGTTGGGATGGTATTCTTGGGGTTGTACTCATCCTTCTTCTTCCTCCAAACACGGCAATTGGAGTTTAGACCCAAAAAGATATATTTTTGTCTCATCAGACCACATGACATTCTCCCATTCCTCCTCTGGATCATCCAGATGGTCGTTGGCAGACTTCAGACAGGCCTGGACATGCGCTGGCTTGAGCAGGGGACCTTGCGTGCGCTGCAGGATTTTATTCCATGATGGCGTAGTGTGTTACTAATGGTTTTCTTTGAGTCTGTGGTCCCAGCTCTCTTCAGGTCATTGACCAGGTCCTGCCATGTAGTTCTGGGCTGATCCCTCACCTTCCTCATGATCATTGATGAGGCTTGCATGGAGCCCCAGACCGAGGGTGATTGACCGTCATCTTGAACTTCTTCCATTTTCTAATAATTGCGCCAACAGTTGTTGCCTTCTCACCAAGCTGCTTGCCTATTGTCCTGTAGCCCATCCCAGCCTTGTGCAGGTCTACAATTTTATCCCTGATGTCCTTACACAGCTCTCTGGTCTTGGCCATTGTGGAGAGGTTGGAGTCTGTTTGATTGAGTGTGTGGACAGGTGTCTTTTATACAGGTAACGAGTTCAAACAGGTGCAGTTAATACAGGTAATGAGTGGAGAACAGGAGCGATTCTTAAAGAAAAACTAACAGGTCTGTGAGAGCCAGAATTCTTACTGGTTGGTAGGTGATCAAATACTTATGTCATGCAATAAAATGCAAATTAATTACTTAAAAATCATACAATGTGATTTTCTGGATTTTTGTTTTACATTCCGTCTCTCACAGTTGAAGTGTACCTATGATAAAAATTACAGACCTCTACATGCTTTGTAAGTAGGAAAACCTGCAAAATCGGCAGTGTATCAAATACTTGTTCTCCCCACTGTAGATGGAACCTCATTCATTACAGAAACACTAACACTATTCCTCTTCCATTTTTTCACTGATACTTCTCTCCTCCTATTTCCTATTTCCATCCTGTTGAACCAACACTTTAACCCCTCAAACTGAACCTGGGACTCAGATTAGACTATAGTAATGCATTAACAGCTAAAAGTGAAGCACCAGAAACACAATATTTCAAGTTTAGCAGAAATAGCAATGATGCAATGACAAGGCCATTCGAAAACATGGGGAGAGAAAGAGAGAGAGAAGGAGAGGGCAACAGAGAGAGTGGAATAGAGATGGGGAGAGAGATCAAGGAAGGAAGGGAGAGATAGAGAGAGAGAGAGAGAGAGAGAGAGAGAGAGAGAGAGAGAGAGGTGGGGGAGATGGAGAGAGTCATTCAGCAAGCGACACAGAGAAAGGGGGGAGAGAGAGAGAGGTAACTAAAGAGTAAGCGAGAGACTAAGCTCACTTCAGATAGGCCGGAAATGAGTTCTCCTCTTCATAGCTCATGAGCTATTCTCTCAGAGACATACCCCTCCTGCCTTGTGTGTCCCTTGAATTCTCACAGAACGTTGACACAGCATACGATTAAAATATATATGCAGCGAGGTTAAAGCCACAGAAAGATCAAATGCTTTCTGAGGGTAGGCGAGAGAAAGAGAGAGACTGGGAAGGTGAATCGTCGCCTTGGGGCAAAAAGAGAACATTTATATTGCAATTGAATGGAGAGAGATGAGCAGGACTATTCATAAAACTAGACGTTTATTCCCTGAGATTCCACCTAAAAGAATGATTTGGAATTCCTGAATAAAACAGCAGAGATCCCATCTGGGCACAGACGGCAATTCCACATCTATTCCACGTTGGTGAAAACAATACTGATTCAACCAATGTGTTCCCAGTGGGATAGTTATGTGTATGGAATAAGGAGAGAGATACATTGAAGGAATTAGACTAATTGAACCCAGAGAGGGGACTAAAACATGTACTTTTAATTTCCATCGAACCTTTAATATCACAGGTCTCACTGAGCTGCAATCTGTTCTCCAGGGGAGAGCTGTTCTTCACGGTGCAGGGCCTTGCAAAAGTATTCACCCCTCTTGGCATTTTTCCTATTTTGTTGCCTTACAACCTGTAATTTAAGTAGATTTTTATCTGAATGTCATTGTAATGGACATACACAAAATAGTCCAAATGAGTGAAGTGAAAATGAAAAAAAGAACTTGTTTAAAAAAAAACTGAAAAGTGGTGCGTTCATATTTATACACCCCCTTTACTATGAAACCCTTTTGCATCTTCAAAGTGGTAGGCATGTTGTGTAAAACAAATGATACAACCCCCCCACAAATATATTTTCATTCCAGGGTGTACGGCAACCAAATAGGGAAAATGCCAAGGAGGGTGAATACATTCACATGCCACTGTATTTCTATCTAATGTTAGTATGTGTAAATGAGCCTGTTGAGGTCATTTACACACATTATCTACACTGGAACACTTGAACCCTAAGGGTTAGAGGTCAAGGGTTATACGTTACTGACACCCCCCCTCCTCCACTGCTTACCATCTGTGGCTCAAACACATGCTCCTATCAAGTGGAGTTGGTTTTTGAACAGCGTTTGCTTTCCCCCCCAAGTCCTCTCCTTTCTGAATGCCTGTCCAGTTGTGCCAGTCCAGTTGTGCCTGTCCAGTGGTGCCTGTCCAGTGGTGCCTGTCTAGTGGTGCCTGTCCAGTTGTGCCTGTCTAGTGGTGCCTGTCCAGTGGTGCCTGTCCAGTGGTGCCTGTCCAGTTGTGCCTGTCTAGTGGTGCCTGTCTAGTGGTGCCTGTCTAGTGGTGCCTGTCCAGTCGTGCATTTCTAGTGGTGCCTGTCCAGTGCTGCCTGTCCAGTGCTGCCTGTCTAGTGGTGCCTGTTCAGTGCTGCCTGTCTAGTGGTGCCTGTCCAGTGGTGCCTGTCTAGTGGTGCCTGTCCAGTGGTGCCTGTCCAGTGCTGCCTGTCTAGTGGTGCCTGTCCAGTGCTGCCTGTCTAGTGGTGCCTGTCTAGTGGTGCCTGTCCAGTGGTGCCTGTCCAGTGGTTCCTTGTCCAGTGGTGCCTGTCCAGTGGTGCCTGTCCAGTGGTGCCTGTCTAGTGGTGCCTGTCCAGTGGTGCCTGTCTAGTGGTGCCTGTCTAGTGGTGCCTGTCCAGTGGTGCCTGTCTAGTGGTTCCTGTCCAGTGGTGCCTGTCCAGTGGTACCTGTCTATGAATCCTCTAGCCTCTGGTCTAGAAGTGCTTCATTTGATGAATATTTCTCATTCACCTACAAAAAGATTGACCGTCAAAATATTGATTTAAAAATGTTTCCCTCTTACTGCTGGGGGGTTGTGGGTAGAAACAAGGTACCACTTTAGTGACAAAACTTTCTGAAAACGATTTTATTTGTCCTCTTCTTTCACTCTTTGACAAAGTGAGTCTGACAGAAATCTAATCATGGATTCCAAAATGACTTGCATCGTCAGCTCGTGTTCAAGAAACAAACAAGAAGCACAACCAGATCAAGCTCGGAACGAATATGTTACCTCGTTGATGCATAGACTATGAATATGCAAACAATCAAAGAAAGTGTGAACACAAGCACTTTCTTTCAAACTCAAAAGTGTGTGTGTGGGTGGAATAGAGAGAGAGAACAAAGAATAGAAAGAGAGAATATAGAGAGCGAGAGAATAACCCCAGTTGGAAACAGTGAATTTGCAATTTCACTGATGTGTTCAGTGGTGTCATAAGAGACAGAATATTGAGAGAGATAAAAAGAAAGTTAAAAAGAAAGATAGAAATTGTACTTACATTACAGGGTAGAATACAGTAACACACTGAGACTTACATTACAGGATAGAATACAGTAACACACTGAGACTTACATTACAGGGTAGAATACAGTAACACACTGAGACTTACATTACAGGGTAGAATACAGTAGCACACTGAGACTTACATTACAGGGTAGAATACAGTAACACACAGACTTACATTACAGGGTAGAATACAGTAACACACTGAGACTTACATTACAGGGTAGAATACAGTAACACACAGACTTACATTACAGGGTAGAATACAGTAACACACTGAGACTTACATTACAGGGTAGAATACAGTAACACACTGAGACTTACATTACAGGGTAGAATACAGTAACACACTGAGACTTACATTATAGGATAGATTACAGTAACACACAGACTTACATTACAGGGTAGAATACAGTATCACACTGCGACTTACATTATAGGATAGAATACAGTAACACACTGAGACTTATATTACAGGGTAGAATACAATAACACACAAACTTATATTACAGGGCAGAATACAGTAACACACTGAGAATTACATTACAGGATAGAATACAGTAACACACTGAGACTTATATCACAGGGCAGAATACAGTAACACACTGAGACTTACATTACAGGATAGAATACAGTAACACACTGAGACTAACATTACAGGGCATAATACAATAACACACTGAGACTAACATTACAGGGTAGAATACAGTAACACACATACTTATATTACAGGGTAGAATACAGTAACACACTAAGACTAACATTACATTGGTAGAATACAGTAACACACTAAGACTAACATTACAGGGCATAATACAGTAACACAGTGAGACTTACACTACAGGCTAGAGTACAGTAACACACAGATATAGAAATGGAACACCTCCAAACCCACTCATGAATAGACAACAACACAACCATCCAGCAGCACCATCCATAACTCACTGACATAGCACCAACATACAAAATTGTGTGTGCACCACAGACAGACAGACAGACAGACAGACAGACAGACAGCATCACAGACAGACAGACAGACAGACAGACAGACAGACAGACAGACAGACAGACAGACAGACAGACAGCACCACAGACAGACAGACAGACAGCATCACAGACAGACAGACAGACAGCATCAAAGACAGACAGACAGACAGACAGACAGACAGACAGACAGACAGACAGACAGACAGACAGACAGACAGACAGACAGGCAGACAGACAGGCAGGCAGGCAGGCAGGCAGACAGAATCACAGACAGACAGACAGACAGACAGACAGACAGACAGACAGACAGACAGACAGACAGACAGACAGACAGACAGACAGACAGACAGACAGACAGACAGACAGACAGACAGACAGACAGACAGACAGACAGACAGACAGACAGCAGTGGTACTTGATTTCATTTTGAACTCCAGAACCTGTCATTGATCTTGGCATACAGACACAATGTACAATCACACAATCAGTCCACTAAGAGAGGAGAGATCCCTCCATCTCTGTGAAACAGTATTAATCACACAATCAGTCCACTAAGAGAGGAGAGATCCTACTCTGGGTAAGAGTATCAGTTTGGCCTGGGAGCTGCCAGATGGACAGAACATTAACCAGGCCCAGAAAGTCGAGCCCCTCTGCCTTTCCTGAGTAAAGAGAGAGATGTTTGGAGGTTGTGGTGGTAGGGGGAAGGAAAGGGAGGAGGGGAGGAGGGGAGGAAAGGGGAGGAGGGGAGAAAGGAAAGGGGAGGAGGAAGGGGAGAAAGGGGAGGTCCCCTGCACCTCATGCTGTCCCCCCTACCTCCTTCTCAAGTCCCCCTCCACCGGACCTCCCAGCTGACAGGCAACATCACCTGTCAAAGTACTCAGATAATTGGATGAATGAGGTGTCTCGCCCTCTCTCTCCCCCTCTCACACACACTCTCTTCCCTCGCCCTCTCTCTCCCCCTCTCACACACACTCTCTTCCCTCTCCCTTCTCTCTTCCCCCTCTTTCTCACCCCCTCTCCCCCTCTCACACACACTCTTACCTCTCCCTTCTCTCTTCCCCCTCTTTCTCACCCCCTCTCCCCCTCTCACACACACTCTCTTCCCTCTCCCTTCTCTCTTCCCCCTCTTTCTCACCCCCTCTCCCCCTCTCACACACACTCTCTTCCTCTCCCTTCTCTCTTCCCCCTCTTTCTCACCCCCTCTCCCCCTCTCACACACACTCTCTTCCCTCTCCCTTCTCTCTTCCCCCTCTTTCTCACCCCCTCTCTATCTCTCGCTCTCTCTCTCTCGCGCTCTTTTCTTCTCCCGCTTTATCTCTCTCAGCATCGATCTCTGTCTCCCCCTTCCCCCTCCCATTTATCTGTATGTCTGTCAGTCTCTTTCCTCCCCCTCCCCTCCCTCCCTCTCTCACTCTCCCCTTCTCTCTCTGTTTCTCTGCCTTCCTTCACTCTGATCTCCTTCCAACAGGTTCAGGCACAGCAGGCCAGCCCAGGCCATAGAGGAGGAAGAGGATATACAGGGACTGGCTGCAGAAACATGTTGCCTCAGTGATTCCTCTCACTGACCAGAGAGGACAGGACAGTGAGTGTGTGTGTTTACAGTTGTGTAATGTACTGTAAAACACAAAGAATATCCTGCGTCTTGTCTTCCCCAGGAGGACGACAGGTCAGGTCGTTCTTTAGCAAAGCCAAAACCATACGGATGGAACAATGGATATTGTGAAAAGCACTGGTCTTCCTAAACCAGCTGGGGAAACCGTCCCACTGCTGCCACTAAACGTGCAGGGTATCGTCCATCCATCTCATAGACATCTCGTTGTTACACACTTTCATTTGATAAGATCCTACATAATGTGAATACTGCTTCTCATTCCAGTTCTACTGATGATTCCACATGAGTCTCTGCAGTAAAAAGCAAACAGGTATATCAGTTACATTGTAGTCATTTAGCAGACACTCTTAACCAGAGAGACTTACAGTAGTGAGTACATACATGTTCATACTGGTCCCCCGTGGGAATCAAACCCACAACTCTGGTGTTGCAAGCACCACACTCTACCAACTGAGCCACACAGGACTGTCACAGAGCAGAGCAAGTAGAAGTGAAGAAGAGTCCTATACTCCATGTTCAGCACAGGTTAACCCTCAGAGGGGTGTAGGGGGGAGCCCAAACATAAAGTAGGAATTCATATACCTGTATATATACCACAGTAGCATCATATACCTGTATATATACCACAGTAGCATCATATACCTGTATATATACCACGGTAGCATCATATACCTGTATATATACCACAGTAGCATCATATACCTGTATATATACCACAGTAGCATCATATACCTGTATATATACCACAGTAGCATCATATACCTGTATATATACCACAGTAGCATCATATACCTGTATATATACCACAGTAGCATCATATACCTGTATATATACCACAGTAGCATCATATACCTGTATATATACCACAGTAGCATCATATACCTGTATATATACCACGGTAGTATATCACATGACCAGGTCTCTACACATACAAATCATTTACAGGTGTGACACTGTTTCCCCCCCTGCTGTTGACCTTAAATCAATATGACTTAGTTCTTCATCTCTAGACAATCTATTAAAATGGCTATTAAAAAAACCCTGCACCTTAAACATCACCGGGAGGCCATATACATACATAGCAGGGTAGTCCCAAATGGTACTCCATTCCCTATATAGTGCACTACCTTTGACCAGGTCTGTAGGTAACACGGTGCCGTTTGGGACGCACCCTTTCAAGCTATAGCCACCAGTGGTGGTTATCTTTACCCTTGAGTAATGGTCCTCCCTCAAATCAGAATGTATATCAATATTCTGTACAAATGATTCTACACATCTTGCAGTAGCGTAGTCCATCTCGGTCTGCCCTTGTTAACCAAAGCATATGGAATTATCTGTGTAGGCTGGATCAGGGTTCACCCCGTGTCTCTCCCTCCCTCCCTCTCTCTCTTTCTTTTTCTCTCTCTCCCTCCCTCCCTCTCTTTCAGCTATCTCTCTCTGGTATCTCTCTCTTTCTTTCTGGTCTCTCTCTATCTCTCTTTCTGGTTTCTCTCTCTCTCTCTCTCTCTCTTGCATATATTTCTCTCTCTCCCTGGTCTCTCTCTCTCTCTTTCTGGTCTCCCTCTTTCTGGTCTCTCTCTGTCTGTCTCTCTCTGTTCTCTCTCTCTCTGGTATATATTTCTGGTCTCTCTCTTTCTGGTCTCTCTGGTATCCTTTCTGTCTCTCTCTGGTCTTTCTCTCTCTCTTTTTCTGGTCTCTCTCTCTCGGGTATCCTTTCTGTCTCTCTCTGGTCTCTCTCTCTTTCTGATCTCTCTCTCTTGATGACACGAGATGTCATCCTGCAGTGAGCCAGCGTGGAACCTTAGTTTATTCCACATATCAGCTGAACAGGAGGCGGCAAACCTACACCCTGAGAAAATATTTGTTTGCTGCAACGGTAATCCGATATCTTCCTGGCTTGTTTTCAAATCCCAGGCCAGTCCAGGCAGTCTATGCCATGTGGGGGACTGATTTATGTGAGTGAGTTTGTCCATTTAATAGATGGATAAACTCTCTAAACAACTCTGTGAATGTTGTGCAGTATGTCTCTCCTTCAGAGTCTATAGAGATCCATTGGAAGAAGCTAGACAAACAGAACCGAAATAGGTGGTTCGCTTGAGGTATTATCTCTCATGATAGACTATAAACACCAGCACGTCCATGACCTCACCTCTGGTTCTCACATAATACAAACCACCAACATATATTTATCTTTGACTTACAGTAGCTCAAGTAAAGCACAATGCATCCATTAGTATAACCACTAGTACACTTAATGTAGTAAAAGTCCATTAGTACATTAATGTAAGCCTACTCTCGTGTCTCTATAGTATATCTCCTAAAGCCAGAGCCTGTTTCAATAAAGTGTTCAGTCACACAGCCTCTACTCTGACTGGCAATTCCAATTATGTCAAGTAAAGAACACTACGCGGCCATTAGCTTGATCATTAGTACACAACCTACAGATGTCGGATCTTAACTTGATCACCCTGTTGCAGGAGAACTAGAACGTGTAGTGTATTTGATATTTTAAAAGGATTCTCAAGTTTGAAATTTCAACTTTGAAAATTCAGACTTGATTCTTTATCACAAAAATGTATCAACCCCTAAAAAAACGTCCATTCATTATAATCCACAATATAATGGTTCAGATGTTCCTGTTGCTGCAGGATTCTTCTCCTGCTGTAGCAAACTGGCTCAAATTAAGATCCTACACCTGTGCTGTACTGTATGCTGTTAAGCCAGAGCTTAATGGAAACCGCTCCAACAGAGCACAGCCTCATGGCCTGAGGGATCAGGACATCAGTCAATTCCAAAACAAAGCAACATGATCACACACTGACTGACAGACTCGTACAGTAACTAGTGTCCAAATAGACCTGGCCAGACCACCCTCTAGTCACACCCAAGATGTCCCTGACCCAGCAGGCCCAGCTCAACTCACTCTGTGAGTTTATGTCTCCCTCCTCTAGCTATCAGTGAGCAGTTAGTTTCAATGAAAGGAGAGGGAACAGAGGAAACACACAGACTTGACGCTCAGCGACTAGAGAGATAACGCCCATTTCATGGATACTAGCAAGCTTTGGCGAAACAACAAAACTGCTGTCATGCATACTGTTTGAAGGATTCAACCGTGAGGGGAGATCTGAATGACTCGATCGGTGATTATCTCAACAAGTGTGAGGCCAGAGTAATGAAACTACCCTCCAGTCACACCCAAGTGTCCCCCTGGGCCAGCCTGGCACTACTCACTCTGTTGGCTTGATGAGGGGGCTGCTCCCCAGCCGGAATGATGGCCGCTCCTCTGTCACTGTCCCCTTTCTCAGGAGAAACTTTTCTGTCAGATCAAAACCTGAAAGAAAAGAGACAACAGGACGAGAAGGGCTGGTTTAAACTCAGGAATTCTGCTTCACTGACATAGATTCAGCCTCGTCCTGAGCTGGAATAAAAACACTTTCTATGGAGATGATCTGTGCTCAGCAAACTGGCACTTGTTGTTACAAGGTGTTGTTTTGAACAGTGCGGTGATCCAACAATATGGATTGAGTCTGGACTTTCTAGATTTACATCAAACTCCTGTCCAGTTTGATCCATTCCTATGGTACAATATAGTTCATTTATACATAATTACTTCAAAGACAATAGATTTGACCATCAGTGCTCCCTCAAACAAATTGGTGCACGTCTGTTAGCGCAGGCTCAATTACAGAGTATTTCTGTTCTGTGTTACATAACCTGTGAACATATTCATGTTTTTCACGACACGTCTGAGACATGAACGTTATTACCCCCCTGGATCAGAGCCAAACAGATTGATGTGTCCTAAATGGCACCATATTCTCAATATAGTGCACTACTTTTGACCAGAGCCCTATGAGCCCTGTTCAAAATTAGTGCACTATATTGGGAATAGGGTGCCATTTGGTATGTAACCATTGAGAGAGAGATGGATTTATTTCAATTGAGGGAGGTGCACACAATAACACTATAATTCTTACCGGTGAATTCTGGCTGTGGACCATTTAAACTGTAGGAAAACAGGTCCTTGTCTACTTTCAATGGAGGACATCTAGAGTTGTCTAGAAAACAGGGATAACATCATCAGCCATACAAGGTTCATATTCATGGAAGTAAAAATGAAGATGCAGACAGCAAACAAGTGCAGAATACCTTCTCAACACTTCAGTCATCAAAGACGAAAACGTTGAGATCTGATGTCCGACAGCGAGATTGAGGACTTGGCACATAACCATTGGTTGATTGGCACATAACCATTGGTTGACTACTGCAATATAGTAGTCAGCCTGTGACGTGACCAGTGTCTTTCCATGTGGAGGGGCACTTCAGTCACTCACCACATCAGTGGTTGTTAGTCATCACTATCCACCCATTCATTAAGATGCACTCCACGTCCCCAATTGTACCCTATTCCTTATATAGTGCACTACTTCTGACCAGTGCCCTATGGGGACCAGGGTGCCATTTGGGCCGCAGCCTCACACAGACCAGACAGGGATGTAGAAGTGTTGTTAATTAGAGGTGGTGAAAGAGACCTAACTATAACTGGGCTCAACTTTGACCCTTTTTCTATTGAGCCATGTTTCCTCTTGGAGACTGGGGCATGGCTACGGGGTCGTGCAGCAAAACGTTTCACAACATCGTGCAATGGAAAACACTAACGGGTGTTTCTTATTAGACAAGTTCAAATAATACCACTTCCCAGTTTGTCTTTTTGTGACGGTTTTCTTCAGTTTCGTGCCAACTGAACATGACCCAGACCGTATACTGTAGCTAAAACTGCAAACAAATGACTTGCCATGTTCCTGTCTGCAAAATCTGACCATGATCATCTACTGTGACAACACCAATGTTAGCCCAAGGTTATTGGAAGGGCATGCTAGTGCCACTCAAAAGTCAACTCAAACGGGTAGCAATAACCTGTAATGTAGTTATCTTTTAGCTATATGTATTTCAAGGGATGTAAACAATACTGCCTGTTTCAGACAATATCTTGAGCACAGCCACATAGCCTAGCCTAGTGTGTGCTATGAAATATACATTCCAAAACGGTGTGTACCACATAGCTCCCAAAATGTCTTCCCACTGTAAACTAAGCCTAAGGAGGGTGTCTGTGAGATCAAAGTCATCTTGGTGTTGGTGACAGTGTCCTTACATGCCACAGGAGGTTGGTGGCTCATTGGTAGCCTAGCGGTTAGAGCGTTGGGCCAGTAACTGAAAGTCACTAGTTCAATACCCATGCCGACAAGGGGAAAAATATGCCGAAGTGCCCTTGAGCAAGGCACTGATCCCTAATTTGCTCCAAGGGCGCCGTATTACTATGACAGACCCTGTAAAACAACACATTTCACCGGACCTATCTGGTGTATGTGACAATAAAACATGTTATTTTGTTATGGAATGGTATCTAACTCATCAATCACAGGGTTTCCATGTGTTTGGTACCATTCCATTCACTCCATTCCAGCCATTATTATGGTCTGTCCTCCCCTCAGCAGCCTCCTGTGTTAGATACATACCTATTCTTTCGTTCAATGCCATTCCAACAGTGCAGGGAATGGTATGTGCGATCCAGAGGAAAGCTGCCCATTTGAGCAAGCAACTCATGTCTTCTCTGATGCAAGAGAAGATACTTCTTCAAAACCTAAAATAAAACACAAGTTAGTTATTCAAATAGTACGCCTACATCTTACAGTAACATATGAATGAATGTCATACATTTGTTTTGAAGTATGTGAAGTATTAGTAATCTATTACACAGAAAACTGTAAAATGAGACGCGCCTTTTCTACCCCATAACGAAAAGTGTTTACTGCAAATGTAATGTGTGTCGTATCACAGTTGAAAATAACCAATGCTCCACTGCAGACCTCAACTGAAGGCGTGAGAGCAAGGTGCGACAGGTCCACTGCAAGAGTTGCTGCGTTATTATGGCGCAATCATATCACCAGGAAAATAGGCTAAACAGAAGAGACACACTTTGTAGGCTATACCAAACTGAAACAAATAGAATGGGGTCGGATATGTAGAACTAGTCTAAATTATGAATTTGAACCTGAACATAACTGTCCCGGGTCAGTATGACACAGATCACGTTCATAGTGAGATGAGATCACGCGCATGATGCCAACTGACAAAATACAACTTCGATGGAGAGATGCCAAATTCCTCAAACGTGCCAATCTCACAATTCAAACCAGTGATAATATCTGTCGGACATTGAAAAGCGCCACAGCTGCAACTCAGATTGTTTGGAACTAGCGGACGAGACATTCCATGATAGTCTATTCCATTTATGCGGTATTCATATTTTCACATTTTCAAGGCTCCTCAATCATTAGATATACTTACCAAATTACGCGTAATTATGCATTCCGTTCACTGCAGCCTTATACGGTTATTGCGAGCATATGGACAAACTGCATGCTACACAAGTGTTACACACAGTATAGCCTATTTACACGAACGTAAAGGAATGTTCATAAATCATTTCGAGTGACTGAAGCCGTCCCGTAAAGACAGACAAGTTCCAGAACATGAACTAAAGCTGTGCGCAAAACCACTAAAGTGCCAAACTACGACAAGGCTAGACGCACTAACCAACGACCCTACTTATAAGTTCGTATCGATACATGGCATTACAGAGGAGGATTTCAAGCAGCCATTATTATTCAACCTGTAAATTATGAATATCAAACCAAACCGGTCTACTTACAATTGGTGAGAAAGTTTCCTCCGGCATAAAAACGCATTAATCCATGAACGCTTATGAACGCATGTTTGGAAAAATAGTCGGTTCCTATTCCAAAGTACACTTGTAAAGAAATAAAAGTGAGAATGGGATCTCTTACTAGATCCTCGTGTCCTTATTAGTCGCACCGACTGACTGACCCTCCCACTCTCTCATTAGGCTACTGGAATGCATGGAGGACCCCAAGTCCGCCACCGGTGAAGGCATTACAATGGAAACGCTCCACAATTTGGATGAGAAAACAATATTTATAATTTTCTAATTTTAATTATTATTATTTTAAGTATTGTTGTTTGACTAAGAACATCACATACAGTAGTACATCATTCATGTGAAAATAAACTGGTGCTCAAATTATGTAATGAGTAATTCAATTATTTTCATTATCTTTTCTGTTTTCTTCCATCCACACTGTGTTAAATTAGAATTTGGAGCCAACCATTTCCTCTGCCAACAATAATGTTCATAATGTATGGATTAAATATTGATTTATTGATCGAGAACATGAACTGGGGATGAAATACAGTACTTTGCTAGCTATAACCTCCAACTCAATGTTGCCTGATAGTCAATATTATGGGTTTTCTTGGTGAGTTTGATCACCACCTTGAATTGTACCTAGGCTTTGCTAGATAGTTCCATAGGAGTTGGGGTCTATTTTAGTCTCAGACTCAAATGCCACAACAGAATGTTTTGCAATCTCCTTGAGGATGGTGCTGAAGGGCTCATGTAGAGTTTTACACCAAGTTAGAATGAAACCTATGGTGCTGAAGGGCTCATGTAGAGGTTTACACCAAGTTAGAATGAACTCTATGGTGCTGAAGGGCTCATGTAGAGTTTTACACCAAGTTAGAATGAAACTTATGGTGCTGAAGGGCTCATGTAGAGTTTTACACTAAGTTAGAATGAGCCCTATGGCGCTGAAGGGCTCATGTAGAGTTTTACACCAAGTTAGAATGAAACCTATGGTGCTGACGGGCTCATGTAGAGGTTTACACCAAGTTAGAATGAACTCTATGGTGCTTGAAATGTTTATCCCAAATCTTTTCACAAGGAACATAAGGAATAGTTATTTAATATATACTGAACCAAAATATAAACGCAACATACAACAATACCAACGATTTTCCTGAGTCACAGTTCATATAAGGAAATCATTCAATTGGAAAAAATTATTAGCGCCTAATCTATGGATTTCACATAACTGGGCAGAGGCGCAGTCATGGGTGGGCCTGGGAGGACACAGGCCTACCCACTGGGGAGCCAGGTTCACCCACTGGGGAGCCAGGTTCACCCACTGGGGAGCCAGGTTCACCCACTGAGGAGACAGGTTCACCCACTGGGGAGCCAGGTTCACCCACTGTGGAGCCAGGTTCACCCACTGGGGAGCCAGGTTCACCCACTGGGGAGCCAGGTTCACCCACTGGGGAGCCAGGTTCACCCACTGAGGAGACAGGTTCACCCACTGGGGAGCCAGGCCCAGCCAATCAGAATGAGTTTTTCCCCACAAAAAGCCTTTATTACAGACAGAAATACTCCTCAGTTTCATTCATTCTCTAAAACGACGGTGGAGGCGGCCCATGGTAGAGAAATTAACATTCACTTATCTGGCAACAGCTCTGGTGGACATTCCTGAAGTCAGCACGCCAACTACACACTCCCTCAAAACTTGAGATGTCTGTGGCATTGTGTTATGTGACAAAATTGTATATTTTAGGGTAGCCTTTTGTCTCCAGCACAAGGTGCACCTGTGTAATGATTATGCTGTTTAATCTGCTTCTTGATATGCCACACATGTCAGTTGGATAGATTATCTTGGAAAAAGAGAAATGCTCACTAGCCAGAATGTAAACAAATGTGTGCACAAAATTTGAGCGAAATAAGCTTTCTTTTGCGTATGGAACATTTCTGGGATCTTTTATTTCAGCTCATGAAACATGGGAACAACACTTTACATGTTGTGTTTATATTTTTGTTCAGTGTAGTTTGAAAATAATAAGTAGGCCTATCTTTATTCTGAGATATTGTCAGCCTAATAGAACCAAAGCCCAAGGTGAAGTGGAGTTGAAGTGGAGGGCCAGCAGCATCACAGTGATAATGGACATCTAGCCTTGTTTGTAACTTCATGGTTTATTCACAACTGATCTAAGAATGAAGAAAAGCCTGTGGTACCTTTTCATCTGCAGGCACACCATTGACCCCATACAACTTCAACACATTCTGTAAAAGACATAACAAGTGGGTACAGAGATTATGCTAATTGCATGATAAATATATGATGGAAAAACTACATGGAATACCTGAAAACTACATTGTTAAATCTAAACTGGTATTTTATTCCTTCTCTCCAGTCTCCACCATAGCTATTGGTAAAGAAGAGATTAGATATTCAAAGAGATATTCATATACACTATATATACAAAAGTATGTGGACACGCCATCAAATTAGTGGATTTGGCTATTTCAGCCACACCCGTTGCTGACAGATGTATTATATGGAGAACATAGCCATGCAATCTCCTCCCTACTGAAAAGCTCAGTGACTTTCAACGTGGCACTGTCATAGGATGCCACTTTTCCAAAAAGTCAGTTCTTAAAATTTGCCCCAGTCAACTCTAAGTGCTGTTATTGTGAAGTGGAAACGTCTAGGAGCAACAACGGCTCAGCCGCGAAGTGGTAGGCCACACAAGCTCACGGAACACGACCGCCAAGTGCTGAAATTCATAATGCATAAAAATCGTCCATTCTCGGTTGCAACACTCATGAAATGGGTTTCCATGGCTCTTCCCCATCTGGCAGTCCGACGGACAAATCTGGGTTTGGCAGATGCCAGGAGAACGCTACCTGCCCAATGCGTAGTGCCAACTGTAAGGTTTGGTGGAGGAGGAATAATGGTCTGGGGCTGTTTTTCATGGTTAGGGCTAGGCCCCTTAGTTCCAGTGAAGTGAAATCTTAACGGTACAGCATACAATGACATTCTAGACAATTCTGTGTTTCTAACTTTGTGGCAACAGTTTGGTAAAGGCCCTTTCCTGTTTCAACATGACAATGCCCCTGTGCAGAAAGCGAGGTCCCATACAGAAATGGTTTATTGAGATCGGTGTGGAAGAACTTGACTGGCCTGCACAGAGCCCTGACCTCAACCCTATCGAACACATTTGAGATGAATTGGAATGCCGACTGCAAGCCAGGCCTAATCACCCAACATCAGTGCCTGACCTCACTAATGCTCTTGTGGCTGAATGGAAGCAAGTCCCCGCAGCAATGTTCAAACATCTAGTGGAAAGTCTTCCCAGAAGAGTGGAGGCTGTAATAGCAGCAAAGGGGGGGGGGGGGCAACTCCATATTAATGCCCGTGATTTTGGAATGAGATGATTGACAAGCACGTATCCACATACTTTTGGTCATGTAGTATGTACGTTTAAACAGTAATACATGGTCAGAGTAAAAATAGTTTCACGAACTTCGGCAACAGATAAAGAACTCCACCTCCACACAAATAAGTCATGCCATTGAAGTAAACACTAGTTACCTCCCTTACCTTCCTTGGTACCTCCCTTCATACCAGCAGCCATTTATGAAGTATTTATATGTTATTCTAGTCTGTTCTATTCTATTCTATTTTATTGTGTTCTATTCTGTTCTGTTCTATTCGGTTCAATTCAATTCTATTGTGTTCTATTCTGTTCTGTTCTATTCGGTTCTCTTCAATTCTATTTTGTTCTATTCTGTACCTGTACATAGCCAATCTGTAAACATACCTTTCAACTACATCATCCCCATACTGTATTTATTTCTTTATCTTGCTCCTTTGCACCCCAGTATTTTATTATTTTCACATTCATCTTCTGCACATCTCCCATTCCAGTGTTTAATTGCTATATTGTAATTACTTCACCACCATGGCCTATTTATTTCCTTAACTCCCTTATCCTACGTCATTTGTACTCACTGTATATAGACTTTTTGTTTTCCTTTTTTTCTACTGTATTATTGACTGTATGTTTGTTTATTCCATGTGTAACTCTGTGTTGTTGTCTGCGTAGAACTGCTATGCTTTGTCTTGGCCAGGTTGCAGTTGCAAATGAGAACTTGTTCTCAACTAGCCTACCTGGTTAAATAAAGGTGAAATAAATAAATAAATAAATACAAATTATGTTCTACTCTGTTCTGTTCTATTCTATTTTGTCCTAGTCTTCTATTCTATTCTTTTCTATTGTGTTCTATGCTATTCTGTTCTAGCTGATTTGTTAGTTCCTTACTTTCAGTAAGAAGTTTCTGTGTGTGTGTGTGTTGGGTTATTGCTGCTTCCTGTTGAATTAGACAAACACTAATCCATTTTATCTGTGGACTCTGATGCCTGACATGTCTTTAAAACAATCAGTAGGCATGGATATGGGACATCATCCAATCAGTAGGCATGGATCTGGGACATCATCCAATCAGTAGGCATGGATCTGGGACATCATCCAATCAGTAGCGATGGATCTGGGACATCATCCAATCAGTAGGCATGGATCTGGGACATCATCCAATCAGTAGGCATGGATCTGGGACATCATCCATACAGTAGGCATGGATCTGGGACATCATCCAATCAGTAGGCATGGATCTGGGACATCATCCAATCAGTAGGCATGGATATGGGACATCATCCAATCAGTAGGCATGGATATGGGACATCATCCAATCAGTAGGCATGGATATGGGACATCATCCAATCAGTAGGCATGGATCTGGGACATGTGTATGATTAGCTTTATACTTCAAAGAGGCCTGAAAATAGGTGTTTTCTAAGCAAACACATTAGCATGGCTGCATTGTGTGTTGTTCCACCTGCCTATAAGCATTGGTGTGCCGTACACTGTGCCTATATGAGCTCTCATTGTGCCTTTCAGGTTATTATTGCCTTGAGGCTGATGTTCAACACCTGCCTTTTAACTGGATATGAAATGCATAGGAACATCTTTATCTATGGATGATGTATTATATCCCGTATTCTAGAAATATCATACAGTCTGCTTGTATACCCAGCAGAATGTTTAGTCACTCACATGGAAGCTCAACCTGTATTCTAGAAATATCATACAGTCTGCTTGTATACCCAGTAGAATGTTTAGTCACTCACATGGAAGCTCAACCTGTATTCTAGAAATATCATACAGTCTGCTTGTATACCCAGTAGAATGTTTAGTCACTCACATGGAAGCTCAACCTGTATTCTAGAAATATCATACAGTCTGCTTGTATACCCAGTAGAATGTTTAGTCACTCACATGGAAGCTCAACCCGTATTCAAAAAATATCATACAGTCTGCTTGTATACCCAGTAGAATGTTTAGTCACTCACATGGAAGCTCAACCCGTATTCTAGAAATATCATACAGTCTGCTTGTATACCCAGTAGAATGTTTAGTCACTCACATGGAAGCTCAACCCGTATTCTAGAAATATCATACAGTCTGCTTGTATACCCAGTAGAATGTTTAGTCACTCACATGGAAGCTCAACCTGTATTCTAGAAATATCATAGTCTGCTTGTATACCCAGTAGAATGTTTAGTCACTCACATGGAAGCTCAACCTGTATTCTAGAAATATCATACAGTCTGCTTGTATACCCAGTAGAATGTTTAGTCACTCACATGGAAGCTCAACCTGTATTCTAGAAATATCATACAGTCTGCTTGTATACCCAGTAGAATGTTTAGTCACTCACATGGAAGCTCAACCTGTATTCTAGAAATATCATAGTCTGCTTGTATACCCAGTAGAATGTTTAGTCACTCACATGGAAGCTCAACCTGTATTCTAGAAATATCATACAGTCTGCTTGTATACCCAGTAGAATGTTTAGTCACTCACATGGAAGCTCAACCTGTATTCTAGAAATATCATACAGTCTGCTTGTATACCCAGTAGAATGTTTAGTCACTCACATGGAAGCTCAACCTGTATTCTAAAAATATCATACAGTCTGCTTGTATACCCAGTAGAATGTTTAGTCACTCACATGGAAGCTCAACCTGTATTCTAAAAATATCATACAGTCTGCTTGTATACCCAGTAGAATGTTTAGTCACTCACATGGAAGCTCAACCTGTATTGCCCTGGGCCCTGCATGTGACAAAGCAAATGGTTTTAGTGATAAAATGATTTGGTAAAAAGCATACTTTGTCTCAGAAATGGAAATGCAGACATGAGTTATGTTGAGGTCACCGCTGCCTGCCATGGTGCATAGAGAAACAGGTAATGGCCTAACCTCAAAAATCCTAAACAAGATCAATTCATTTTACTGTTGGGGGAGAGTGCCCATACAGACATTTATTGAATAAAAGCTCAATACATAGAAACAAAGATAAAGTAAAGAAGAAAACCGATGCCAGAAATGTTTTGATAGCTGAGAGTCCACTGGCTGTGTCTGTTGTCTGTTTCGATGCAGCCAACTTCAAATGAAGAATACCGTCAGTGTGCTTAATCAATGCAGTAGAACATGACATTAAACTCCATGTGTGTGTGTGTGTGACAGGTTTCTGCAGTACAGTGGTTAATCAATTCCTTATTCCTGAACCTAACGTCTCATTTGGAACAATGGTCCTTACTTGAGGAGAATCCTGATAGGTTGATGTTCGTCCTCCAGGAGTCACAATGAACAACCAGGGTTGACATTGTCCTGTCGTGGCTGAGGGACGTCCTAAAATGTACACAGGAAGGGATATTTATAACTTTATGATACCTCTATTTTAAAGGGATCGTTCATTCAAATCACAAATGACATTTTTGTTTCCTTACCTTATATCAGTCTAATGTTCTAGTCCAGGACAGAGGGCAATCCCCTCATTGGGTTTCATTAACTCATTGGGTTTCACCTGTTAAGAATAAAATTGTGACGTATCATGGAGAACCATTTAAATCTAATGAAAAACATGAGCTGGCGCACACCCAGAGAAAATATTTTTTTGTAGAGGTGCTGACTAACAGTGAATAAACTAGAAAAATCTACAGTGCCTCGCGAAAGTATTCACCCCCTTGGCATTTTTCATATTGTGTTGCCTTACAACCTGGAATTAAAATATATTTTTGGGTGTTTGTACCATTTGATTTACACAACACGCCTACCACTTTGATGAATATTTTTTATTGTGAAACAAACAAGAAATGAGACAAAAAAACAGAACTTGAGTGTGCATCTAGCCACTGGGATTTTTTGGCCATTCTTCAAGGCAAACTGCTCCAGCTCCTTCAAGCTGGGACAGGACATCATCCAATCAGTAGGCATGTATCTGGGACAGGACATCATCCAATCAGTAGGCATGGATACTGGATGGGTTACTGCTGGTGTACAGCAATCTTTAAGTCATACCACAGATTCTCAATTGGATTGAGGTCTGGGCTTTGACTAGGCCATTCCAAGACATTTAAATGTTTCCCCTTAAACCACTCAAGTGTTGCATTAGCAGTATGCTTAGGGTTATTGTCCTGCTGGAAGGTGAACCTCCGTCCCAGTCTCAAATCTCTGGAAGACAAACGGGTTTCCCTCAAGAATTTCCCTGGATTTAGCACCATCCATCATTCCTTCAATTCTGAACAGTTTCCCAGTCCCTGCCGATGAAAAACATCCCCACAGCATGATGCTGCCACCACCATGCTTCACTTTGGGGATTGTATTCTCGGGGTGACGAGAGGTGTTGGGCTTGTACCAGACAGCGTTTTCCTTGATGGCCAAAAAGCTCAGTTTTAGTCTCATCTGACCAGAGTACCTTCTTCTATATGTTTGGGGAGTCTACCACATGCCTTTTGGTGAACACCAAATGTGTTTGCAAATGTTTTTCTTTAAGAAATGGCGTTTTAATGGCCATTCTTCCGTAAAGCCCAGCTCTGTGGAGTGTATGGCTTAAAGTGGTCCTATGGACAGATACTCCAATCTCCGCTGTGGAGCTTTGCAGCTCCTTCAGGGTTATCTTTGGTCTCTTTGTTGCCTCTCTGATTAATGCCCTCCTTGCCTGGTCTGTGAGTTCTGGTGGTCGGCCCTCTCTTGGCAGGTTTGTTGTGGTGCCATATTCTTTCCATTTTTAGTAATGGATTTAATGGTGCTCCGTGGGATGTTAAAAGTTTCAGATATTTTTTTATAACCCAACCCTGATCTGTACTTCTCCACAACTTTGTCCCTGACCTGTTTGGAGAGCTCCTTGGTCTTCATGGTGTCACTTGCTTGGTGGTGCCTCTTGCTTAGTGGTGTTGCAGACTCAGAACAGGTGTATATATACTGAGATCATGTGACAGTTCATGTGACACTTAGATTGCACACATGTGGACTTTATTTATCTAATTATGTGACTTCTGAAGATAATTGGTTGCACCAGATCTTATTTAGGGGCTTCATAGCATAGGGGGTGAATACATATGTACACACCACTTTTCCATTTTTTATATTTTATATATTTTTTAATCAAGTCATTTTTTTCATTTCACTTCACCAATTTGGACTATTTTGTGTCTGTCCATTGCATGACATCCAAATAAAAATCAATTTAAATTACAGGTTGTAATGCAACAACATAGGAAAAACGCCAAGCGGGGTGAATACTTTTGCAAGGCACTGTAATGGGTAAATCACCAACGTTTCGGCGTCACTGTGCCTTCTTCAGGGTGACAATTTAAATCTAACACAGAAAATGTCTGTGGGAAAATGTCTGTCTATCACTTACAGCTTTGAATCAAATCAGTGCTCTAACGTTGTAACCTCATCTAGCATTTGACCCCTAGTGTAGCTAGCAACCGACACTCATTTAGTTTAATGTGTCAGAAGTCATTATCAGATCTTGTATCTCTCCATCATGATAGTTTCCCACTGAGCACTGGTGGTGGCTGATCTCTATAGAAACTGTTCGAACGATGTTCAAGATGGCCTTCAGTTAGGTAAGATGATACAAAGAGCAAAGCACTGCGTGACTGACATTAAAAACAACATGTGTCTCTGTGCTGTTCATCTGTCTTCCCAGGAACTAATGGTACTGAGCCGGAATGGACCGCAGGGCAGGAGCCTGTCTCCTGTTTCTGTAGCATTAGGCAGCTTGGACAAGACACTAATAATAACACAGGTGAAAAACCCTGTCAATAAACCGATACGACTGCTAAAAGATTGGAAGTAATTTAGGCAGTGCGTGTTGTGAATCACTGATTGTATGACTCACTCTTAACTCTCATTGAACCTGATTCTGAATGAAAAGGTCTCCAAAAGGGTTAATATTTGATTTGACAGTTAGCAGTTACATTCACCTCAATGGACTGTACACGTTTTGTCTGGGTTAGACCTCCTATGACAATAAACATCGTCTTATTTTCCTGGAACTTTCCAGCTGGGATGCAGCTATGCAGCAGTGTCCAACTTCAACAAGCTCATCAAATATGAAATGTATGAAGAAAAGTGGGCTGTGCATTATTCAAGAGGGCCACCACATGCCGTCTCCAATTCCCAGTCTATTTCACTTGTCCTCTCCATTTTGACTGCTTGTTTACCAATTCCATTCAGGTCTATACTCTTAGAAAAGAGGGTTCCAAAATGGTTATTTGGCTGTCTCCATAGGAGAACCCTTTTTGGTTCCAGGTAGAACTCTTTTGGGTCCCATGTAGAACCCTATGTGAAAAGTGTTTTACATGAAATCGAGAAGGGTTCTACCTGGAACCAAAAAGGGTTCTTCAAAGGTCTCTCCTATGGGGAGAGACAAATAACCATTTTAGGTTCTAGATAGCCGACACTCTCAGGAAGAAAGGTGCTAAAACATAAATGGTATAGTAAAGTCAAATGTAATTGGATAATTGTATTCCTTTTCAGTAAAATAAATAAACAGGTACCACAGCTGTTCTGTAACCCAGCAGTGAAGGGCTCTGTCTCAATCATCTCTCCTTCCTCACAAGTGTGCACATGTTCACTACTTCCCAACTAATCTAAAAGCATTGGATTAGTGGAGATGTGTGAGCATGAGTTTCCACCATATTTCATATACCACCAGTCATTTCCTTTCAAGCCAGCGAAGGGTAGATAATAAGTGCAGCTTTAGGAGTAAGAAGAGATAATTGGGACTTTGCCATGCAACTGTTACTTTAAATGTCCACCTGCTTCTTTCACAGACTGTAAAGTTTAAAAAGTATCTAACGAACATCAATAACGTTGTACATTTCCATTGACATGCAGCAGACATCCCCATTCAGTCACTCTCATCCTTTTTAATTACTTTTCTCCGTTTCTCCGTACGTGCCGAGTCTAGGCTTACAATAAGAATAAAAATGAATGCAATTTGATTTAATGAGCATAATTACTTATGTGAAAAGTGTAAGTTAATAGAATTTCTCGAGGAGATAATGTAAAAGAGGAGAGCTGACATTTTAGTGTCCTCTTAGCAGCATGGAGGATATGACCGGAATGATTAACTGTAATTTAGCAGGAGTGATCTCAGACTTTTATCAATCTGAATTATCACGCAACTGAAGGCAATATACAACTTCTCTGATAGAAAATGCCTGTGTGGCATCGATATTACTCAAACATTTATTCTAGTGTCCAAAAAAGGGAGTGTAAATAGTATAATTTTAGTTATAAAGTCAGTCTCGTTCAAAACTGAGTTGTGTAAGTGAGTTCGTCATGACTTGAGGGTTGGGTTTTTGATTTCGACAATGCTCACTTGATTACTAGCATAGGATACACAGTTGCGATCTAGCCAATCTTACGCAGAACACACAGACAGTGAGATAAACCCACCCAACACAGCAGCGGATCTGTTTTTGACAAAAGACAACATACCACACATTGTTTAACTTGAGAAATAGTGCACCAAACACCTTAGCTACTGTACATATACAACTAAACCTCCTCAGCAAAACTTCAAAAGTAATTACAGATTTCTTGTGTAATCTTAAATTCATTCTGACTACTTTGAGGAAGTGACACTGGCTTTGTTCCTATGGTGTCTCACGGGGGACACACATCAATAACTGCCACATCAAACCACAACCCCAAAGACTGAAATCAAATGTTTCTTAATGAGCAAGAGAGAAACATGTGGATTCGGTACATTCAGTCCAATGATGTTTCCTGTATAATCCCTGAAATGCTGATGCTATATA
Organism: Oncorhynchus kisutch; assembly: GCF_002021735.2. Lineage (NCBI taxonomy): Eukaryota > Metazoa > Chordata > Actinopteri > Salmoniformes > Salmonidae > Oncorhynchus > Oncorhynchus kisutch. Next base: position 810,806 of record NW_022261981.1, read on the forward strand.
TTAGCCAATGAGAGGCTTTGAAACCACCAGCCATATTGGAACTCGATAAGCAGTCCTCTATAAGAATTAATGGAATTCTACAGTATTTCAATTAAATGTTTAAGAACAAAATGACATGTATTTAAGTATTGTTTTGTTGTAGTGGGGACATTTAGCTCCCATAATTTAATTCAAAAGCATTCATTAATGTAGACATTAATAAATGCATTTTTATAGATTCCAAAATATTTTTTTAGAATGGTGGCAGGGTGCCAAGATGGAGGCACGGTGGCTTCAAATAGGCCATGGGATTCTTTAGAAACAGGCACTTCGATACAGCTACGACCGGAAGTTACTTCGCGTAGCAGATTAGGAAACATTTTCGCTGACTCTAACCCTTTTCCTAACCTTAACCTAATTCTCCTTACCTGCTACACTTCTGGTCATAGCTGTATGGAAGTGGCGTGTTTTTAAAGGGATACTACAACATGTTTCAACGTCATATTCATCTCCAGCACCACCTCAACATCAACATATGTTAAAATGGCATGTTTCTAGGATTTGTAGTAAACAAGATCGAGGAAGATTAGTGTTTCCAATGACATCATCGGTGTGAATCATGTCATTTTGACCAGTTGTGAGAAGGCATGGCCTACTAATTGCCTACTAATTGGTTGATGATATCATTGGAAACATATCTTTATTAGTACAAACAATAGAAACGCGGCATTTTCACATATGTTGATGTTGGAGTGGTACTGGAGATGAATATGACATCATAAGGGCCCTAGGCCCTACATTTAGATAGACATCGCCTCATTGTATCTGTCCCATTATGACATCTGTGAGAGCATGGGCAGCGCCATTGAGGCCCCTCCATTTTGAAGTATTCAATTTTCTTCTTCTAGTACCTCAATGAGTTGGCAAACAAACTGAAAGGGTGCACACTGCCACCTAGAGTGTGTTGCTTGAACAGTTATAAAGCCAAGGTTAGCGATTCCCTGCCATCTACAGATTCACTGCCATCTACAGATTCACTGCCATCAACAGATTCACTGCCATCAACAGATACACTGCCATCAACAGATTCACTGCCATCTACAGATTCACTGCCATCTACAGATTCACTGCCATCAACAGATTCACTGCCATCTACAGATTCACTGCCATCAACAGATTCACTGCCAACAACAGATTCACTGCCATCAACAGATTCACTGCCATCAACAGATTCACTGCCATCTACAGATTCACTGCCATCTACAGATTCACTGCCATCTACAGATTCACTGCCATCTACAGATTCACTGCCATCTACAGATTCACTGCCATCAACAGATTCACTGCCATCTACAGATTCACTGCCATCAACAGATTCACTGCCATCAACAGATTCACTGCCATCAACAGATTCACTGCCATCTACAGATTCACTGCCATCTACAGATTCACTGCCATCTACAGATTCACTGCCATCAACAGATTCACTGCCATCTACAGATTCACTGCCAACAACAGATTCACTGCCATCAACAGATTCACTGCCATCAACAGATTCACTGCCATCTACAGATTCACTGCCATCTACAGATTCACTGCCATCTACAGATTCACTGCCATCAACAGATTCACTGCCATCTACAGATTCACTGCCATCTACAGATTCACTGCCATCTACAGATTCACTGCCATCAACAGATTCACTGCCATCTACAGATTCACTGCCAACAACAGATTCACTGCCATCTACAGATTCACTGCCATCTACAGATTCACTGCCATCTACAGATTCACTGCCATCAACAGATTCACTGCCATCTACAGATTCACTGCCATCTACAGATTCACTGCCATCTAGTTATGGATTGTTTCCTCACAAGTATAATTTATTTACTGTTCCTTCCTGGTGAACTGGGTGGAATGATATGATTCTTCCTCAACCCATAGGAAGTCCCACCCAGTTGACTACTTCAAAATGGTGTAAGTCCTCAATGGTGCTGCCCATACTACAACAGGCTTTTGAGTCCTATATCAATCTCTGTGGTCTGGGCCTACTGCTTGCCTCCAATCTCTGTGGTCTGGGCCTACTGCTTGCCTCCAATCTCTGTGGTCTGGGCCTACTGCTTGCCTCCAATCTCTGTGGTCTGGGCCTACTGCTTGCCTCCAATCTCTGTGGTCTGGGCCTACCGCTTGCCTCCATTTTTTTCCAAACAAACTGACTAATTGTTTGTTACAAAGTACAAACCTGTACAGTATATCGTTTGTTATCCCTAGTCCTAATTGTAAACGACTTAAACTGTTGTTATGGAAGATTTGACACTGTCGATTTTAAAGACGAATGTAAACAAATATGTGAGAGCATCCCCAAATCCTCTCCTGTCCAGATAACAGAGAACGAGGTGGCCTCATGCTTGTCAAATGTTTAGCCACACAAAGCACCAGGCCCAGAGGGACTACAAGGCAAAGTACTGAAGTTCTGCTCCGACCAGCTCAAGGGAGTCTTCACACGCCTGTTCACCTCCTGCTGAGCACCTGGTTATTGTTGGTTATTACTGCATTGTCGGAACTAGAAGCACAAGCATTTCGCTACACTCGCATTAACATCTGCTAACCATGTGTATGTGACAAATAAAATTTAATTTGATTTGATTTTGACCTGCACATTGCCAAACTCCTGGAAGGTGTCGACCATAAGAAGCAGTGGTGTTAAGAACTACTTTAAAGTACTATTTAAGTAGTTTTTTGGGTATCTGAAATTTACTTGACTATTTACAGTTGAAGTCAGAAGTTTACATATACTTAGGTTGGAGTAATGAGATGAAGGTCACTAATGAGATCCAAGGAATGATTTGAAACCACATTTAACATGAATAAGACAAACGATAACGAAGTGAGGTATCACAATGGAGGTATAACAGCTGACTTAGGAAACAATGTGAGCCTTTTCGTGGATGTACGCGGATGACATGGCTCTGGTAGGGCTCTTTTTAAAAGATGCTACATCAGATGTGGACAGCTATTGAAAACAGACCAACAACCTTCAAGAATGGTGCTGGTCAAGTGGCCTCCACATCAATGTGGAAAAGACAAAGGATCTGATCACCAATTGAAACAACTTACCAGTGTCCCAATCATGCTCTCTGAACGACCAACCAGTGGAGGTGGTTGAGTGTTTCAAATACCTAGGGACACAAATTGCTAACAACCCGAGTTTTACAGAGAATTCAGACTGTATTTCTTTTTAAAGCAAGCCAAGTACCTGTTTTTAATTAGGACAATGAAGGGGTTTGGGGTCAGCCAGGATGTTCTGGAGAGGGTGTACAGCAGCTTGGTGGAGAGCATCCTCAAGTTCAATATGACAGTCTGGTATGGTAATCTGAGCGGGAGGAGCAAAACCAAACTGACAAGAATAGTAAACACAGCCAGCAAAGTAATTGGTCGACCACAGGCACATTTGAGCAGTCTGTTCCACAAGACAAACAAAAAGAAGGCACGGGTTGTCGTTGGCGACTACTCCCACCCTTTACACCCTCAGGTTGAGAAGCTTCAGAATGACCATGGCCAAGAATAATGTGTTCAAACATGAATTTGTTCCTTGTGCTGTTGGACTACTAAATGCCAAGGACATTGTATCTGTACATGTACTGATCTATCTAGTGCAGTTGGGACAGTGATCGGTTGGGAGTGAATGTATTCATGTCCTCTATGTTGTTAGTGTTTGCAACATGATGGACTGACTGGTTTAAATGTGTCTGATGTGAGAATGTCTGTGCATGTGATCCTTTTAATGGAAGGTGATTCCAAAGAAACATGTCCATCCTGGATGGACGATGCATTTTCATTCTATTCTATTCTATGTACATCTCATTAACTGTTATCCCTAGTCCTAATTCAAACATGTATATCTCATTAACTATGTTATCCCTCTTCCTAATTCAAACATGTATATCTCATTAACTATGTTATCCCTAGTCCTAATTCAAACATGTATATATTATTAACTATGTTATCCCTAGTCCTAATTCAAACATGTATATATTATTAACTATGTTATCCCTAGTCCTAATTCAAACATGTATATCTCATTAACTAAGTTATCCCTAGTCCTAATTCATACATTAATATCTCATTAACTATGTTATCCCTAGTCCTAATTCAAACATTGTGTATTGTAACATGTAAAACAACAGACGATAGAGTCTGTTGATCATGTAGCAACTTTAGAAATATTTCGCTATGTTTAAATGACAACCTGTTCTACTCGTGCACCGGTTAATTCATGGCTTTACCCACAGGATTCACACCTTTTCTTATTTGCAGTCTGAATAAATACCACTTATTTTTGCACCTGATCTACTGGCTTGGGCTCCACACCAACTAAATATTTTTTATTTAACCTTTATTTAATAAGTCAGTTAACACATTCTTATTTACAATGACGGCCTACACCGTCCAAACCCAGACGACGCTGGGCCAATTGTGTGCCGCCCTATGAGACTCCCAATCACGGCCGATTGTGATACAGCCCGGATTTGAAACAGGGTGTCTGTAGTGACCTCTCTAGCACTGAGATGCAGTGCCTTAGACCGCTGCACCACTTGGGAGCCCCAGGCTACCGGGTTCACTATCTTATCAGACACTAAATGACCAGATCATTCATTACCAGAGTGAAAATTCAAATGTAGCTACACTGGAGCTTTGAACTAAACCAATTTAACACCCAATAGAAGTTTCTAATATTTAGTAATGGAATATCGGTGATTAAGAGGTCAGGATTTAAATGGGTGTCACTCAGCTAAAACTTGACAGATAAACTCTCTCGCCAAGACAGATACATTTGCTTGATCGTTTTCAGTCCCAAATGAATGCTACGTTCCAGCCCAGAACGCAGGGACACCATGAAGGGCAAGACATCCTTCAACAACATGAACATTCTAATCTGAAATGACTGGAGGGTCTCATTAAATTACCATGGTTTACGTCCCAATTGGCAGTGCACTAACCTGTACTTTTGCCCTACAGCCCTGGTCCAAGGTACTGCGTTTATTGGGAATAGGGTGACATTTGGGATGGGCACCACAAACCTGCATCACTCATTGCACTCATGCTTTGCAAAATAGATACGTTTTTTTTTTTGCCTGTCTGAGCTTGGGAGGAAACATCCAAAAGACTGATTCAACAACCTAATTTAAAGAAGGCCAACTCAACAGTAGGTCTACTCTACCACATAATCATTGTAGTGTATCTATCTATCTGTCTGAAGTGGTCTGTCTCTCTGTTTGGTAACTTTGTATCCACTGCATCGCCCCTTCCGTGATGTCAATAGAAGCACATGGTCCGTGTTTGTTGCAGGAAGTGAAGATGGCGGACCAGTCGTTGCTATCTGAGTCTGCTCTCGGGTGGTCTATATTCGCCCTTGTATTTTTGGTAAGCACACTTAAGTCGCTGCAGAATCTCGAAATATTACCCTGTGTATGTACTGGATGACTTTCCTTTGGCCACAGTTGTCTTTGTCACGCTCAGTTCGCTACAGCTTTACGTAGCTAGCAATCTAGCTAGCTAACGTTAGCTAGTTTGACAGCTGTCATGGCTTAGTTAGCTAACGTTGTAGCTAACTCAGTTAGAGTTGAACTAACCTGCCTCTAATAGCCTCGCTAATACCATATCAATAGCTAACTGTTGTAGCTAATTACTTTGTTTACAGTGTTATAGTGAATCATTGTGGTTGTCATGCTCGTATCTATCAGTTTTACCAAGCAATGCTAGCTAGTTTACAGTAGTTTGCATGAAGTTTGCTAGTTGCTAACATGTAGCTATTGGATCATGCCTGCTTCTAAGTTAAATTGAAGTTTAACTTGAAGTAGACTTCTCCTGCCTTATTTGTAAAGAATAACTAACTACATGCTAACTACATAACTAACAACATGCATTATCAATTGTTAGTTAGCTAACTAGTTACCCTACACAATGTCACATGACTGCAGACAGCTACATTTACAGAGGCGCTGCTGAGCCTGCCTGCTTCAGTATTTTCCGTTTTCATATCAATCAGGAAGGCTTTGTACCTAGCTAGTGATTATAATAGCCAATATAGCTTAGAGAAATGTGTTTTTGCTTTCTTTTAGCTAACAAGCTGAAACACCAGATTGGTCTCTGAATTGCTCCCCCTCTCTATTTATTATGCAATGCAATCCTCTCAATGGGTCTTAGTTTAGATGCAAAGCTTGTGTCATTACCTGGCAAAACACGCAGGCGTGGGCTAGTGTTAATTGATCCGGTCTCTGGATGGCATCCCTTCAGGATCTGAGCAGCCAATGGGCTTTAGCAGTGTCCTCACAGTTTAGAAGTAGGCACCGTGTGTGCCTGGAATACAACCTTGTGATTCTGGAGCTCCAGCACCATGTGTGTCCCAAATAACACCCTGTTCCCCATGTGTCTGTGTGTCCCAAATAACACCCTGTTCCCTATGTGTCTGTGTGTCCCAAATAACACCCTGTTCTATATGTAGTGCATTTTTGACTAGGGCCCATAGTGCACTGCGTTTAACCAGACCCCAATGGGGAATAGGGTTCCATTTGGGATGCAAGCCTGTGACTGTGCTGCTCTTTCTAGCGAGTTGACAAGCCATCATCACACAACAACAACCCCATCTCTGTTGTCCCTTTTTAATTTTACATTGAAAAGGATTGGATGATCAAATCCCATCAGTGGATGGGTCTTCATCGAAATGGAAAAGAGCTTTATTAGTGCAATCTGGCCTTAATGGCCATGTACTCTTAGAATCTCCACCCAGCACAGCTAGAAGAGGACTGGCCACACCTCAGAGCCTGGTTTCTTCCTAGGTTCCTGCCTTTCTAGGGAGGTTTTCTTAGCCACCGTGCCTCTACACCTTGCATTGCTTGCTTTTTGGTGTTTTAGGCTGGGTTTCTGTACAGCACTTTGTGACATCTGCTAATGTAAAAAGGGATTTCTAAATGGATTTGATTGATAAGGCCTGTGTGAATAGGGTTGACGCGAAGTGGCAATTAAAACAAGTTTTCAACAAAACTTTTGCAAAGTAATTCATTTGTAGTGGTGAGATTTAATTTGTGAATATTGTAAATCGAAAACATCTGAACCTCGCTGTTGGCTGCATTGGTGTCAGAAGTGGGATATCATAATGAGCCTACTTAGCTAAGAGTCATTACAATAACAATGAACTGTAAACACTCAGATGTTCTGACAGCTGATGCGGCCCAATAACTTTTGGATATTTTACGTGATAACTCTAACCATTGTTTTTCCATCCACAGGTGATCCTGTCCTTCTGTTGGGTCTACATCAGGAAGTACCAGAGCCGCCAAGAGAGTGAGGTCATCTCAACCATCACTGCAATATGCGCATTGGCCATTGCACTGATAACCTCTGCCCTTCTTCCAGTGGATATATTCCTAGTGTCTTACATGAAGCACCCCAACGGTACCTACAAGGTAGGTATTCAGCTGCTTCATAAGGCCTGAGACTTAGGCCTATGTCATTTAACACCATTTGAGTTCAATGGTATAGCAGCTTATAATAGGAGCTCATGTTGTTGTCCATTTGAAACATAACAAGCCATTAGACCTACTCCTGGGCTAAAAAACATGCTTGATGGATAATCTTTAGTCTGGGAAACCAGTCCTTAGTTTTCAACTCATTGTCAGAGACCAAGGAATGTGTCTGCAAAGAGGTGATATTTGATGATTTACGCTAGTCAAATATCCTTGATGATTCAAGCATGACATGCTTGTGAATGATACTAGCCTGGGAGACGGTCTGTTTCTGCTCTCCTGACAACTCCTAATGGAACTGTCATGCCAAACATGTTTAGCTTGACAATGGAGTCGGCAAAAGCATGAACATATCAGGGGTCTACTCTACCTTAAAGATGATGGTAATGACTGTAATAACTGACTACCAGGGATCTACTCTTCCTTAAATAGATTATGTTAATAACTGACAGTACCAGTGGTCTACTCTACCTTAAAGATGATGGTAATGACTGTAATAACTGACAGTACCAGTGGTCTACTCTACCTTAAAGATGATGGTAATGACTGTAATAACTGACAGTACCAGTGGTCTACTCTACCTTAAAGATGATGGTAATGACTGTAATAACTGACAGTACCAGTGGTCTACTCTACCTTAAAGATGATGGTAATGACTGTAATAACTGACAGTACCAGTGGTCTACTCTACCTTAAAGATGATGGTAATGACTGTAATAACTGACAGTACCAGTGGTCTACTCTACCTTAAAGATGATGGTAATGCTGTAATAACTGGGGTCTACTAAAGATGATGGTAATGACTGTAATAACTGACTACCAGGGGTCTACTCTACCTTAAAGATGATGGTAATGACTGTAATAACTGACAGTACCAGTGGTCTACTCTACCTTAAAGATGAAGGTAATGACTATAATAACTGACTACCAGGGATCTACTCTTCCTTAAATAGATTATGTTAATAACTGACAGTACCAGTGGTCTACTCTACCTTAAAGATGATGGTAATGACTGTAATAACTGACAGTACCAGTGGTCTACTCTACCTTAAAGATGATGGTAATGACTGTAATAACTGACTACCAGGGATCTACTCTTCCTTAAATAGATGATGGTAATGACTGTAATAACTGACTACCAGGGGTCTACTCTACCTTAAAGATGATGGTAATGACTGTAATAACTGACTACCAGGGGTCTACTCTACCTTAAAGATGATGGTAATGACTGTAATAACTGACTACCAGGGGTCTACTCTACCTTAAAGATGATGGTAATGACTGTAATAACTGACTACCAGGGGTCTACTCTTCCTTAAATAGATTATTAATAACTGACAGTACCAGTGGTCTACTCTACCTTAAATAGATGATGTTAATAACTGACTACCAGTGGTCTACTCCACCTTAAATAGATTATTAATAACTGACTACCAGGGGTCTACTCTACCTCAAAGAGATAATGGTAATGACTCTAATAACTGACTAGCAGTGGTCTAAAAAGAAAAAACAAGCCATGAGGTCGAAGCAATTGTCCGTAGACCTCAGAGACAGGATTATGTTGAGGCATAGGTCTGGGGAAGGATACCAAAACATGTCTACAGCATTGAAGGTCCACAAGAACAAAGTGGCCTCCATCATTCTTAAATGGAAGAAGTTTGGAACCACCAAGAATCTTCCTAGAGCTGGCCGCCCGGCCAAATTGAGCAATCGGGGGAGAAGGGCCTTGGTCAGGGAGGTGACCAAGAACCCGATGGTCACTCTGACAGAGCTTCAGAGTTCCTCTGTGGAGATAGTTGTCCTTCTGGAAGGTTCTCCCATCTCTGCATCACTCCACCATAAAGGCCTTTATGGTAGTAAAAGACAGCCCCTTTGGAGTTTGCCAAATTACTCTCAGACCATGAGAAAGAAGATTCTCTGGTCTGATGAAACCAAGATTTGGCCTGAATGCCAAGTGTCACGTCTGGAGGAAACCTGGCACCATCTCTACGGTGAAGCATGGTGATGGCAGCATCATGCTGTGGGGATGTTTTTCAGTGGCAGGGACTGGGAGAGTAGTCAGGTTCGAGGGAAAAATGAACGGAGCAAAGTACAGAGAGATCCTTGATGAAAAAATGCTCAGACTGGGGAGGTCCTGAGGATTTTGGAAGGCAAAGGTTCACCTTCCAACAGGACAACGACCCTGAGCACACAGCCAAGACAACGCAGGAGTGGCGTCAGGACTAATATCTGAACATCTCTGGAGAGACCTGAAAATAGCTGTGCAGATATGCTCCCCATCTAACCTGACAGAGCTTGAGAGAATCTGCAGAGAAGAATGGGAGAAACTCCCCATATACAGGTGTGCCAAGCTTGTAGTGTCATACCCAAGAAGATCTAAGGCTGTCATCGCTGCTAAAGGTGCTTCAACATAATAGCCCTGTGACCGTTTTATCATAACCTGTGTCAAGTCACATCTTAGAATCTCTGCTACGTAAGTGACTAAATAAACACATCCAGTCTAATATACAGCTACTGCTGAAATACCTAACCCCCTACTATAAAAGCAAGGACAGTGATGCAATAGTTTTATGTTTTTTGTAAAACGAAGAGAGTAGAGATGGTTCATTATTGATGAATAAAGTAAGAAGACACATGATTAACATTATACCAGGGATAGTGTCATCATATAGGCACTACCGCTGGTATGTCAATCATATTTTTGGACTTTTTTTCATGATATCCTTATCAATGAATCAAGATCTCTTTCTTTTTCCATAAATCAAATAGCCCTGTGGCTGTTTCATCATAATCCTAGCCTGGCAAATAGTCTTAGTGGCCGTTTCATCATAGTCCTAGCCTGGCAAATAGCCCTGTGGCCATTTCATCATAGTCCTAGCCTGGCAAATAGTCTTAGTGGCCGTTTCATCATAGTCCTAGCCTGGCAAATAGCCCTGTGGCTGTTTCATTATAGTCCTAGCCTGGCAAATAGTCTTAGTGGCCGTTTCATCATAGTCCTAGCCTGGCAAATAGCCCTGTGGCCATTTCATCATAGTCCTAGCCTGGCAAATAGTCTTAGTGGCCGTTTCATCATAGTCCTAGCCTGGCAAATAGTCTTAGTGGCCGTTTCATCATAGTCCTAGCCTGGCAAATAGCCCTGTGGCCATTTCATCATAGTCCTAGCCTGGCAAATAGCCCTGTGTCCGTTTTCATCATAATCCTAGCCTGGCAAATAGCCCTGTGTTAGTTTTCATCATCGTCCTAGCCTGGCTTTTATCATTTAATATTACCTATGTCTCAGAAATCTCTGTGAATCTAGGATTATGGAATTATACACTAATGTTTAGCTGTATGTTTAGTTCGTGACTCCTTCATAAATAGCTTTGCAATCAATGTTGCTGTGAAGGTCTGTTGAGTGTTTTAATCTGTTCAGATGTTGTTGTGTAAGGTCTGTTGTCTTTATTGTAATCAATGTCCTATTTCTTCTCAATACAGGAGTGGGCAGAAAACAATGAGACACGAGGCCAAATCGAAGACACTGTGCTGTATGCTTATTACTGTGAGTAGGATACTATTTGTATTCATATAGGCATATTTATCAAGGCACAGTGCCAGCAAATCATTTTAGTAATACAATCTGTATTCATCTCAGTTAGCCTACCTAGGCAGTAATACTCTGTTAGCCTACCTAGGCAGTAATACTCTGTTAGCCTACCTAGGCAGTAATACTCTGTTAGCCTACCTAGGCAGTAATACTCTGTTAGCCTACCTAGGCAGTAATACTCTGTTAGCCTACCTAGGCAGTAATACTCAGTTAGCCTACCTAGGCAGTAATACTCTGTTAGCCTACCTAGGCAGTAATACTCTGTTAGCCTACCTAGGCAGTAATACTCTGTTAGCCTACCTAGGCAGTAATACTCTGTTAGCCTACCTAGGCAGTAATACTCTGTTAGCCTACCTAGGCAGTAATACTCTGTTAGCCTACCTAGGCAGTAATACTCTGTTAGCCTACCTAGGCAGTAATACTCTGTTAGCCTACCTAGGCAGTAATACTCTGTTAGCCTACCTAGGCAGTAATACTCTGTTAGCCTACCTAGGCAGTAATACTCTGTTAGCCTACCTAGGCAGTAATACTCTGTTAGCCTACCTAGGCAGTAATACTCTGTTAGCCTACCTAGGCAGTAATACTCTGTTAGCCTATTTGCTCATGAGCCGTTAGTTTCCTCAGCCCAGACTCTACCCAATCAGAGAATCTACTTCCATCAGTCGCATAATGTCATCAGAATTTCTCTTTGACAGACAAGGTACAACACTGTGCATGTAAATCCCAGCATGCACTTCAATTCACCTGCCCACCATGCGTTACTTGACTTTGTCCTCTAGACTGAGTCGTAGACACCACTAATATGATTTTCTGTGTTGCTGTCAAAGATTTGGATGAAAAATGCACTCAAAGGAAGAGTTGAATTTACAGGGTCTTATATAATGCAGAAGTAGTGAGGTCTTAAATGCAGATTTGGATCCTATCAGGAATGTAATTGATTTAATGGCCAAATGGCCTCTATATTTTGTCTTGTGTATGGTACAGCAGTTCTACTCAGATTTGTCAGTTCTATCTCAAGGTACTTAGCTTACAGTACGTGGAAGCATCATATCTCTCTCTGCATACAGAGTGGAGGGAGGGAGGGGGGGGGGACATAGTGGAGAGAGGGGGGAGGACAGAGTGGAGGGAAGGAGGGGGAGGAGAGGACAGAGTGGAGGGAGGGAGGGGGGGGGGGCAGAGTGGAGGGAGGGAGGGGGGGGCATAGTGGAGGGAGGGGGGGGGACATAGTGGAGAGAGGGGGGAGGACAGAGTGGAGGGAAGGAGGGGGAGGAGAGGACAGAGTGGAGGGAGGGAGGGGGGGGGGACAGAGTGGAGGGAGGGAGGGGGAGGAGAGGACAGAGTGGAGGGAGGGAGGGGGAGGAGAGGACAGAGTGGAGGGAGGGAGGGGGGGGGGGCAGAGTGGAGGGAGGGAGGGGGAGGAGAGGACAGAGTGGAGGGAGGGAGGGGGAGGAGAGGACAGAGTGGAGGGAGGTAGGGGGAAGGAGAGGACAGGGGGGAGGGAGGGACGGAGGAAGAGAGGACAGAGTGGAGGGAGGACAGTATAGAGTGGAGGGAAGGAGGGAGGACAGAGGCAGGGAGGGAGGACAGTATAGAGTGGAGGGAAGGAGGAGAGGACGGCGTAGAGTGGTGGGAAGGAGGAGAGGACAGCGTAGAGTGGTGGGAGGGAGGAGAGGACGGTGTAGAGTGGTGGGAGGGAGGAGGGGACGGTGTAGAGTGGTGGGAGGGAGGAGAGGACGGTGTAGAGTGGTGGGAGGGAGGAGAGGAGAGGACGGCGTAGAGTGGTGGGAGGGAGGAGAGGAGAGGACGGCGTAGAGTGGTGGGAGGGAGGAGAGGAGGGCGTAGAGTGGTGGGAGGGAGGAGAGGATGGTGTAGAGTGGTGGGAGGGAGGAGAGGAGAGGACAGTGTAGAGTGGTGGGAGGGAGGAGAGGAGAGGACAGTGTAGAGTGGTGAGAGGGAGGAGAGGAGAGGACAGTGTAGAGTGGTGGGAGGGAGGAGAGGACAGTGTAGAGTGGTGGGAGGGAGGAGAGGACAGTGTAGAGTGGTGGGAGGGAGGAGAGGAGAGGACAGTGTAGAGTGGTGGGAGGGAGGAGAGGACGGCGTAGAGTGGTGGGAGGGAGGAGAGGACGGCGTAGAGTGGTGGGAGGGAGGAGAGGAGAGGAGGGTGTAGAGTGGTGGGAGGGAGGAGAGGACGGTGTAGAGTGGTGGGAGGGAGGAGAGAACGGTGTAGAGTGGTGGGAGAGAGGAGAGGACGGTGTAGAGTGGTGGGAGGACAGAGGCAGGGAGGGGAGGACGGTGTAGAGTGGTGGGAGGGAGGAGAGGACTGCGTAGAGTGGTGGGAGGGAGTAAAGGACGGTGTAGAGTGGTGGGAGGGAGGAGAGGACGGTGTAGAGTGGAGGGAGGGAGGAGAGGAGAGGACAGTGTAGAGTGGTGGGTGGGAGGAGAGGACGGTGTAGAGTGGTGGGAGGGAGGAGAGGAGAGGACGGCATAGAGTGGTGGAAGGGAGGAGAGGACCATGTGGAGAGGACGGTGTAGAGTGGTGGGAGGGAGGAGAGGACGGTGTAGAGTGGTGGGAGGGAGGAGAGGACGGTGTAGAGTGGCGGGAGGGAGGAGAGGACGGTGTAGAGTGGTGGGAGCGAGGAGAGGACGGTGTAGAGTGGTGGGAGGGAGGAGGGAGAGGACGATGTAGAGTGGTGGGAGGGAGGAGAGGACGGTGTAGAGTGGTGGGAGGGAGGAGAGGAGAGGACGGTGTAGAGTAGTGGGAGGGAGGAGAGGACGGTGTAGAGTGGTGGGAGGGAGGAGAGCAGAGACAAGTTGTAGAGTGGTGGGAGGGAGGAGAGGATGGTGTAGAGTGGTGGGAGGTAGGAGAGGACGGTGTAGAGTGAGGGGAGGGAGGAAGAGACGGTGTAGAGTGGTGGGAGCGAGGAGAGACGGTTGTAGAGTGGTGGGAGGGAGCAGAGGACGGTGTTAAGTGGTGGGAGGGGAGGGAAGAGGATGGTGTAGAGTGGTGGGAGGGAGGGAGGAGGTGTACGAGTGGTGGGAGGGAGGAGAGGGTGTAGAGTGGTGGGAGGGAGGAGAGGACGGTTGTAGAGTGGTGGGAGGGGAGGAGAGGATGGTGTGTAGAGTGGTGGGAGGGAGGAGAGGAGGACAGGTAGAGTGGTGGAGGCGTGGAGAGGACGGGTGGTAGAGTGGTGGGAGGGAGGACGAGACGGTGTAGAGTGGTGGGAGCGAGGAGAGGACGGTGTTGTAGAGTGGTGGGAGCTGGGAGAGGGACGGGTAGAGTGGTGGGAGGGAGGAGAGGCCGGTGGTAGAGTGGTGGGAGGGAAGGAGAGACGGTTTGTTAGAGTGGTGGGAGGAGGAGAGGACCATGTGGAGAGGGAGGGAGAAGAGGAGGGCATTGAGTGGTGGGTAGGGAGGAGTGAGGACGGTGTAGAGTGGTGGGAGGGAGGATGGAGGACGGTTGTAGATGGTGTGGAGGGAGGAAGAGGACGGGTAGAGTAGGTGGGAGGGAGGGAGAGGACGGCGTAGAGTGGGTGGAGGGAGGAGAGGACGGGTTTAGTGGTGGGAGGGAGGAGCCGGACGGCGTAGAGTGGTGGGAGGGAGGAGAGGACCGGCGTAGAGTGGTGGGGAGGGAGGAGAGGACGGCGTTAGAGTGGTGGGAAGGGAGGGAAGGACGGCGTAGACTGGTGGAGAGGGAGGAGAGGAAGGGACGGTGTAGAGTAGGTGGGAGGGAGCCGAGGATGAGGACGGTGGTAGAGTTGGTGGGAGGAAGGAGAGGACGGTGTAGAGTGGTGGGAGGGAGGAGAGGAGAGGACGGTGTAGAGTGGTGGGAGGGAGGAGAGGACGGTGTAGAGTGGCGGGAGGGAGGAGAGGACGGTGTAGAGTGGCGGGAGGGAGGAGAGGACAGTGTAGAGTGGTGGGAGGGAGGAGAGGACAGTGTAGAGTGGTGGGAGGGAGGAGAGGACGGCGTAGAGTGGTGGGAGGGAGGAGAGGAGAGGACGGCGTAGAGTGGTGGGAGGGAGGAGAGGACGGCGTAGAGTGGTGGGAGGGAGGGGAGGAGAGGACGGTGTAGAGTGGTGGGAGGGAGGAGAGGACGGTGTAGAGGGGTGGGAAGGAGGAGAGGAGAGTACGGTTGTAGAGTGGTGGGAGGGAGGAGAGGACGGTGTAGAGTGGTGGGAGGGAGGAGAGGATGGAGGCAGGAGAGGTGGAGTGGAGGGAGGACAGAATAGAGTGGAGGGAGGAGAGGACAGAGTGAGGAGGAGGAGAGGAGAGGACAGAGTGGATGGAGGAGAGGAGAGGACAGAGTGGCTGGAAGTAGAGGACAGAGTGGCTGGAAGTAGAGGACAGAGTGGCTGGAAGTAGAGGACAGAGTGGCTGGAAGTAGAGGACAGAGTGGCTGGAAGTAGAGGACAGAGTGGCTGGAAGTAGAGGACAGAGTGGCTGGAAGTAGAGGACAGAGTGGCTGGAAGTAGAGGACAGAGTGGCTGGGAGGGAGGAGAGGACGGCGTTAGAGTGGTGGGAGGGAGGAGAGGAAGAGGACGGCGTTAGAGTGGTGGGAGGGAGGAGAGGACGGCGTAGAGTGGTGGGAGGGAGGGGAGGGGAGGACGGCGTAGAGTGGTGGGAGGGAGGAGAGGACGGTGTAGAGTGGTGGGAGGGAGGAGAGGACGGTGTAGTGTAGAGTGGTGGGAGGGAGGAGAGGACGGTTGTAGAGGGGTGGAGGGAGGAGAGGAGAGTACGGTGTAGAGTGGTGGGAGGGAGGAGAGGATGGAGGCAGGAGAGGGTGGAGTGGAGGGAGGACAGAATAGAGTGGAGGGAGGAGAGGACAGAGTGGAGGGAGGAGAGGAGAGGACAGAGTGGATGGAGGAGAGGAGAGGACAGAGTGGATGGAGGAGAGGAGAGGACAGAGTGGATGGAGGAGAGGAGAGGACAGAGTGGCTGGAAGTAGAGGACAGAGTGGCTGGAAGTAGAGGACAGAGTGGCTGGAAGTAGAGGACAGAGTGGCTGGAAGTAGAGGACAGAGTGGCTGGAAGTAGAGGACAGAGTGGCTGGAAGTAGAGGACAGAGTGGCTGGAAGTAGAGGACAGAGTGGCTGGAAGTAGAGGACAGAGTGGCTGGAAGTAGAGGACAGAGTGGCTGGAAGTAGAGGACAGAGTGGCTGGAAGTAGAGGGCAGAGTGGCTGGAAGTAGAGGGCAGAGTGGCTGGAAGTAGAGGGCAGAGTGGCTGGAAGTAGAGGGCAGAGTGGCTGGAAGTAGAGGGCAGAGTGGCTGGAAGTAGAGGGACAGAGTGGCTGGAAGTAGAGGGCAGAGTGGCTGGAAGTAGAGGACAGAGTGGCTGGAAGTAGAGGACAGAGTGGCTGGAAGTAGAGGACAGAGTGGCTGGAAGTAGAGGACAGAGTGGCTGGAAGTAGAGGACAGAGTGGCTGGAAGTAGAGGACAGAGTGGCTGGAAGTAGAGGACAGAGTGGCTGGAAGTAGAGGACAGAGTGGCTGGAAGTAGAGGGCAGAGTGGCTGGAAGTAGAGGGCAGAGTGGCTGGAAGTAGAGGGCAGAGTGGCTGGAAGTAGAGGGCAGAGTGGCCGGAAGTAGAGGGCAGAGTGGCTAGAAACCAAGCCTCTCTCACACCAAGCCCTCTCACACCAAGCCTCTCTCACACCAAAGCCTCTCTCACACCAAGCCTCTCTCACACCAAGCCTCTCTCACACCAAGCCTCTCTCACACAAGCCTTGCTCACACCAAGCCTCTCTCACACCAAGCCTCTCTCACACCAAGCCTCTCTCACACCAAGCCTCTCTCACACCAAGCCTCTCTCACACCAAGCCTCTCTCACACCAAGCCTCTCTCACACCAAGCCTCTCTCACACCAAGCCTCTCTCACACCAAGCCTCGCTAACACCATGGGGTCAACCCAGCAAAGATGAAAATAGCAGCAACATCTCTATCCTCCAGAACTGGCCAGTGTAATCATCCACTCTTTAACCCCTAGAGGTGATGTCTGCGCAATCTTATTTGCATAATACAATTCCCATAAAAACAGTCTGTTAAACTTTAGATATCTGTTTTTTTGCATTGGATGCGTCTCAGTCCACTGCATCTGCCAATGTTGCACTTCCGCATCTTCGGTGAAAGGGGACAGAGCTAGAGTGGTGTTTGTTAGACCCTGTGATATCCCGAAATCGTTCTTCTTACAAAATCGTCTGTAGCTTCCGAACAGTCCAACGTCTGTTAAAACAATTCCATATAGCTTATTCCAACACTGCCCCGGCTTAGACAGGGCTGACACTGTAATGGGTTAAATAAGGACAGTAAGAAAGCAAAGTGAAGCACAAAGAACAGAACAGTGGGGTAAAATCCCTGTTGAGCAGGATTATACATCCTTAAAGAGAGATTGTCTCTCTAGAAACTCACTATGGGATTGTGTATTATCTATATAAAGAGTCCGGCTTTAAATGGGGGACGTGTCATTCCTCCAATTACAGCGTTGAGTTTGACAGAAGCTGGACAGATCCGCTGGGCTGGCTGGCAGTTGTTTTGTTTTGTCATGGTTGAGAGACTATGATTCCTTTTTCACCCAGAAAGGAGGAGGGAGCAGGGGAGAGGCTTTAAAGAGCTTGCATACCCTAGCATGTGACATCGTGTGTCAATGTGATGGTGACTAAGGGAGCCTGTCTATGCTGCAGAAGCGTGTGTGTTTTGTGCTGTGGAAATAACCTTCGGCAGTCGATCAGGAAGGTTCAAGGCTGTTGGTTTAAACATACAGTACATAAAACATATCGAAATGATGTGACTCTTCAAAGCCATTGACGAGGCTTATTCGCATTAGCAGCAACATGCATTGGTTTCTCTTGTTTCTGATAACAAGTGTCTTTCTGGCACTGGTGTTTCTGATAACAAGTGTCTTATAGTCACTGGTGTTTCTGATAACAAGTGTCTTTCTGTCACTGGTGTTTTTGACAAGTGTCTTTCTGTCACTGGTGTTTATGATAACAAGTGTCTTTCTGTCACTGGTGTTTCTGATAACAAGTGTCTTTTTGTCACTGGTGTTTCTGATAACAAGTGTCTTTCTGTCACTGGTGTTTATGATAACAAGTGTCTTTCTGTCACTGGTGTTTCTGATAACAAGTGTCTTTCTGTCACTGGTGTTTCTGATAACAAGTGTATTATAGTCACTGGTGTTTATGATAAAAAAGTGTATTTTTGTCACTGGTGTTTATGATAACAAGTGTCTTTTTGTCACTGGTGTTTCTGATAACAAGTGTCTTTTTGTCACTGGTGTTTCTGATAACAAGTGTATTATAGTCACTGGTGTTTATGATAACAAGTGTATTATTTGGTGTCTAGACTCTTTCAGCTCAACTAGTCTGTCCCCTTGTAGTGAGAACAATTGAAATGGCTGTCTTGATAAAATGGATGTTGTCATGGCAGCCAGAAACAGAGGGGGAGGAGTATCAGGAGCAAATAGTTCTCAAAATAAACTGAGGAGTCAACACTTTCATCGAAAACAGCTTTTTTTATGAGGAAGAAATCATTTATTTGGTAGCTAGTGAATCAAAGAGCTTGCAATCCTTTCAATGAGTCAAGGTCAATCTGACTAGGGACTTAGAGAGTGAGATGTTTAGAAATATAACTAGAATCAGATATTGTAGACGGTGTTTACCATTCTCTATAGGTCTCTACTGTAATATAACTAGAATCAGATATTGTAGACAGTGTTTACCATTCTCTATAGGTCTCTACTGTAATATAACTAGAATCAGATATTGTAGACAGTGTTTACCATCCTCTATAGAAGGTCTGTACTGTAATATAACTAGAATCAGATATTGTAGACAGTGTTTACCATCCTCTATAGAAGGTCTCTATTGTAATATAACTAGAATCAGATATTGTAGACAGTGTTTTACCATCCTCTATAGAAGGTCTGTACTGTAATATAACTAGAATCAGATATTGTAGACAGTGTTTACCATCCTCTATAGAAGGTCTGTACTGTAATATAACTAGAATCAGATATTGTAGACAGTGTTTACCATCCTCTATAGAAGGTCTGTACTGTAATATAACTAGAATCAGATATTGTAGACAGTGTTTACCATCCTCTATAGGTCTCTATTGTAATATAACTAGAATCAGATATTGTAGACAGGGTTTTACCATCCTCTATAGGTCTCTACTGTAATATAACTAGAATCAGATATTGTAGACAGTGTTTACCATCCTCTATAGGTCTCTACTGTAATATAACTAGAATCAGATATTGTAGACAGTGCTTTACCATCTTCTATAGGTCTCTACTGTAATATAACTAGAATCAGATATTGTAGACAGTGTTTACCATTCTCTATAGGTCTCTACTGTAATATAACTAGAATCAGATATTGTAGACAGTGTTTTACCATCCTCTATAGGTCTCTACTGTAATATAACTAGAATCAGATATTGTAGACAGTGTTTTACCATCATCTATAGGTCTCTACTGTAATATAACTAGAATCAGATATTGTAGACAGTGTTTACCATCCTCTATAGAAGGTCTCTACTGTAATATAACTAGAATCAGATATTGTAGACAGTGTTTACCATCCTCTATAGAAGGTCTGTACTCTAAGTCTAAGGCAGATTGTTGCAGTGATCCACTTGAATCTATTCCCCGTGGCAGCATGCAGATACACTGCAGTGGTACAGAGGGGTAATCAGATGCAGGGAGAACTGCAACATGTTGGCTATTTGACAACGACAGCGACTTGTAGAAGTTCTCATCCTGGACACATCCCATGTAGTAGCAGGGTTAAATCCCATAGCTGGATTTTGAAGGTATTTCTCAGGGCTCCTACCGCTGTATTTCATGTTGAATTAGAGTTATTGATTGAGTGTATTTTTCCTCCTCTCATTCTCTCCTCTTCTGCATCCTGTGAGGGACGGAAGGGGGAGGGGTGTGTTTTTATTCACCAGTAGGGGGAGCTGAAGCTCCATGTATATCTGAGCCTCAACACCACAGCCACCAAGGCTTCTAAAGAGGGTTCCTCCTGATCTAACCTTGAAAGCAGGATTTTTATTCAAAGGTAGATTGACAGGGGTTGTCAAAATCTCTCTCCCTCTCTCACTGTCTCCCTCTCTATCTCTCCTATCTATTTATCCTCCCTTGCTCTCTCTCTCTCTCTCTCTCTCTCTCTCTCTCTCTCTCTCTCTCTTTCTCCCTCTCCCTCTCTCTCTCTCTCTCTCTCTCTCTCTCTCTCTGGACTAGTAACCGAATGTTTGCAAGATCGAATCCCCGAGCTGACAAGGTACAAATCTGTGGTTCTGCCCCCGAACATGGCAGTTAACCCACTGTTCCTAGGCCGTCATTGAAAATAAGAATTTGTTCTTAACTGACTTGCCTATTTAAATTAAGGTAAAATAAACAAATCTGTCTATCTTCTCTCTCGCTTCAATCACAGTTTTGTCTATGCTGGTTAGGGTTGCACGTTTTGGGGAATATTCAGAGGTGGAAACTTTCCATGGGAATATATGGGAATTAACGGCAATATATGCAAATTAATATTAAAACCATTTAAATGTAGATGTTTTTTGCCATGGATATATTTACCAAAATATGGAGACAGAAATATAAACCTTTTAGCTCATCATAAATAGACATAATTGCAAATTATTAAATAAAACAATTTAGTTACGAATTGAACTTTAATTAAATGAGTTGACTCTTCACATGGGATGATTTCACTGAACAACAAAAGAAAGGGATATTGAATGATCCCCAATGATCCATCACATCTCCCCCAAAAACATTTTCAACATACTTGTCTGTCACCAGTGCAAATACCTTCTGTGGTCAAGGTCATTGATGACTGCCTTCAGCTTTGCTTGACCTTCACTTGAACTCTGTTGAACTCTGCATCCAGCAAATGAGTAGATAAAGCATGTCTGGTTGGAGGGGTGTATGCTGGGTGAAAAACATTCAGAAATCTCTTCCAATACACATTGCCTGTGAGCATCAGAAGTGAACCAGTTGCATACACAGCTCGAGCAAGACATTCATCAGCATTTCTCTGACTACGTTCCTCCATTGAGTCAAAAAACCTTCTGATTCCAGGACGACCATGAGCTGTTGCTATCGATAAGGTGTCGGATTCATCATTTTCACCTCGAGTAAAAGTAGAGGGACTTTTGTCAGAGATTGCTTGTTGTGAGTGCTGAGGGAACTTTATGCACTTGGCCAGATGATTCTGTATCTTTGTTGCATTCTTCACATATGATTTGGCACACAATTTGCAAATGTCTCCACACATCAGACAGTGCCCATGGCATTTTCCTGTAAAGATTAGAAAAAAATGTATAAAAAAAATTAAAAATACAATTCCATGTACAGATACATATTTAAGCAGTTAGATTAAACAACTCCTTTGTAAGTTAAATGTTTTAAAATGAAAAGTATGGAAACCGGTAAATTAACACTCCTCAGTTAGCAGGCTCAATCAAGCTAAAACTCACATGGTAGCAAAAACTAACTAGCAGCAATTGTAAACAAGTTAGACATGATTTAAACGCACTTTGCTGTAGGCTACTTAACTACTAGTATTCACCCCACCCAGTATTTTAATCAAAACTTACCAGAAATGTGATGGAAAATTCACTGTGCATGCAGAGGGTAGTATTTCTATTGACTTGGGGATAGTTTAACCAAAATATGCCAGAAGACCTAGAATTGCCTTATGTATCCCATTTAAAAAGGTTCACTGTTATAAGCAAAGAATTAAAGCAAAATCTTCAAATTTCCCAGGCTTAACTTCCCATGGAACATTTCAGGAAGAATTCCCAAAATTTTGGGGAAAGTTTCCAACCCTTTGCAACCATAATCCTTGTTTCATTTTGTTCCTTGAAAGATACGATCCACACACTTAATCATCAAGTTGATGAGCTTTAAACCTCTTCAGAGAACAAACAATAATAGAAGCCTAATCATCTGCTCAAATAACAAAATACTAAGAAAAGGATAAACAGAGATAAACCCCCCCCCCCCCTCAGTCCCCATCCACACCCCAACCCATTCCCCCCTCAGTCCCCATCCACACCCCAACCCCCCCCCCCCCTCAGTCCCCATCCACACCCCAACCCCCCCCTCAGTCCCCATCCACACCCCAACCCCCCCCCCCCCCCCCTCAGTCCCCATCCACACCCCAACCCCCCCCTCCAGTCCCCATCCACACCCCAACCCCCCCCCCCCCCCCCTACAGTCCCCATCCACACCCCAACCCCCCCCCCCCCTCAGTCCCCATCAACCCCCCCCCCTCAGTCCCCATCCACCCCCCCCCCCCTCCAGTCCCCATCCACACCCCAACCCCCCCCTCCAGTCCCCATCCACACCCCAACCCCCCCCCCATCCACACCCCAACCGACCCCCATCCACACCTCCCCCCCTCAGTCCCCATCCACACCCCAACCCATTCCCCCCTCAGTCCCCACCCACACCCCAACCCATCCCCCCCCTCAGTCCCCATCCACACCTCAACCCACTCCACCTCAGCCCCCCATCCCCATCCACAATCTTCTATATTGTAGTGGGGTGAACAGGCCGTGGCTCGGGTAGCTGAGGTCCTTCATGATCTGCTAGATTGTGCTGGGGTGAACAGGCCGTGGCTCGGGTAGCTGAGGTCCTTCATGATCTTCTAGATTGTAGCAGGGTGAACAGGCCGTGGCTCGGGTAGCTGAGGTCCTTCATGATCTTCTAGATTGTAGCGGGGTGAACAGGCCGTGGCTCCGGTAGCTGAGGTCCTTCGTGATTTTCTAGATTGTAGTGCGGTGAACAGGCCGTGGCTCGGGTAGCTGAGGTCCTTCGTGATCTTCTAGATTGTAGCGGGGTGAACAGGCCGTGGCTCGGGTAGCTGAGGTCCTTCGTGATCTTCTAGATTGTAGCGGGGTGAACAGGCCGTGGCTCGGGTAGCTGAGGTCCTTCGTGATCTTCTAGATTGTAGCGGGGTGAACAGGCCGTGGCTCGGGTAGCTGAGGTCCTTCGTGATCTTCTAGATTGTAGCGGGGTGAACAGGCCGTGGCTCGGGTAGCTGAGGTCCTTCGTGATCTTCTAGATTGTAGCGGGGTGAACAGGCCGTGGCTCGGGTAGCTGAGGTCCTTTGTGATCTTCTAGATTGTAGCGGGGTGAACAGGCCGTGGCTCGGGTAGCTGAGGTCCTTCATGATCTTCTTCCTGTGACACCGGGTGCTCAATATTATAATATAATAGTATTAATATGCCATTTAGCCGAGGCTTTCATCCAAAGCGACTTACCAACATTCACATTGGATCCAGAGAGCTAAACCTGTCTCCCAGTCTATTCTGATTGTGAATTGCCGTAGGATCTGGGTCCCTATTCATCAAGTATTTCTGATAAGGAGTGCTGATAAGGTTGGATAATTAGGATCGCTTTTGCCTTTTAGAACATAATGAATAAGAGGCTGAACCTGATCCTAGATCACCACTCCTACTCTGACAAGCTCTTTGAATATGGACCCACATCTGACACATTTGACCTTGCATTTACAAAAGGTTAATGTCCCAAACATCCCAAACTCAGATGAACTCTAATCAGCTGCTTCTCTCTCTCCGTTGAGGCGTCTTGTTCTCAGGCCGGGCCGGTTGTTGAGCATTGAGCACTTCAAAGTAGTGATGCAAGATAAGCCCCTCTAGCAACAGGCCTAACAACCCTGAGCTCTCTAAATAAATCATGACTTTCAGTTTCTTCTGCTGCGTTCCCGCCCCCATGCACCCTCATTTTGGGGAAGGAAGAGGTGCTAGAGAGGATGTAGGTATGCAATCCTCATGGTCAACGCGTGTGTATTCTAGGGGAGGTGTGTGAGAGAAAGTATGTGTTTTGTGGGGTGCTTTGTCCCTAATTATTTACATTTGCATAATTTAGCAGATGCTCTTATCCAGAGCGACTTACAGGCGCAATTAGGGTTAAGTGCCTTGCTCAAGGGCACACCGGCAGATTTTTCACATAGTCGGCTCGGAGATTTGAACCCCAGGTAGAGTAAACCACCCATCCAACCCCAGGTAGAGTAAACCACCCATCCAACCCCAGGTAGAGTAAACCACCCCAGGTAGAGTAAAGCACCCATCCAGCCCCAGGTAGAGTAAACCACCCCAGGTAGAGTAAACCACCCATCCAACCCCAGGTAGAGTAAACCACCCCAGGTAGAGTAAACCACCCATACAACCCCAGGTAGAGTAAACCACCCCAGGTAGTGTAAACCACCCCAGGTAGAGTAAACCACCCATCCAACCACAGGTAGAGTAAACCACCCCAGGTAGAGTAAACCACCCATCCAACCCCAGGTAGAGTAAACCACTCCAGGTAGAGTAAACCACCCCAGGTAGAGTAAACCACCCATCCAACCCCAGGTAGAGTAAACCACCCCAGGTAGAGTAAACCACCCCAGGTAGAGGTAAAGAGGAATACTGTAGGACAGAAGGTTGAGCATGTCAGAACAACCTGTCTCTGAGTTACTGGTGTGTTCACCTGCGTGTGTACTGTTTTAAATTAAACTATCAGAACATGTACAGAACCAGAACCCTTGTGTGTTACACCTCACATCCCCTCTGTACCCACTGTCCTGTGTGTTACACCTCACATCCCCTCTGTACCCACTGTCCTGTGTGTTACACCTCACATCCCCTCTGTACCCACTGACCTGTGTGTTACACCTCACATCCCCTCTGTACCCACTGTCCTGTGTGTTACACCTCACATCCCCTCTGTACCCACTGTCCTGTGTGTTACACCTCACATCCCCTCTGTACCCACTGCCCTGTGTGTTACACCTCACATCCCCTCTGTACCCACTGTCCTGTGTGTTACATCTCACATCCCCTCTGTTTCCACTGTCCTGTGTGTTACACCTCACATCCCCTCTGTACCCACTGTCCTGTGTGTTACACCTCACATCCCCTCTGTACCCACTGTCCTCTGTGTTACACCTCACATCCCCTCTGTACCCACTCTCCTGCAGCTTTCTTCTCATTTGACAGCCCTGCTTCAAGCCTTCAACCAGTTAAGAGTGTCGGACTGCTTCCTGAATGGCACCCTGTTCTCTTTAAAGGGACCTTGTGTTGACCCGGGCCTGCAGGGTATCCCATAGGCCCCACTTTTAGCTTTGATTCTCACTAGTGAGCCAGCCGTGCCTAGCAGAGCTTAGTGCTGGCCTGGTTACATATCCACCGTAGTACTGGAACCACAATGGGAACAGACCAGATATCTAAGCCAGCAGGGTGCAGTTCAGGTTGGCACCGTGGTGTGAAGCTGGTATTAGATGGTGCACAGAAGGATGGACATGGGAGTGTAAAGCCTAATTGTCTTGGCTGAAGAAGTATGTAGCTACAGTACGTGTCTGTTCTCCAGTGGGCTGCAGAACTTCACATGGTCAACACTGAACACTTTCTACTTCCCTTTTTCCTCCACTTCTATCTGTTCTTTTACTAAATAATAGTTTGAACAGCCTGCCAGGTGAAAGCACTTCTGGCAAGGCCTCTATCTTCTTCTTCTCTCCTCAGTTTACCTCCACTTGTGTTCTGTAATGTTTGGAGGCCAGGTCACCGAAGAACACTACTGGAACTATCAAGGAATAGGTTGTTCAATCTCCTCGGCCCATGGTACGGTTAAATATCACTTTAATGCACCGGTGCCTAGCAGAGCTTAGTGCTGGCCTGGTTACATATCCACCGTAGTACTGGAACCACAATGGGAACAGACCAGATATCTAAGCCAGCAGGGTGCAGTTCAGGTTGGCACCGTGGTGTGAAGCTGGTATTAGATGGTGCACAGAAGGATGGACATGGGAGTGTAAAGCCTAATTGTCTTGGCTGAAGAAGTATGTAGCTACAGTACGTGTCTGTTCTCCAGTGGGCTGCAGAACTTCACATGGTCAACACTGAACACTTTCTACTTCCCTTTTTCCTCCACTTCTATCTGTTCTTTTACTAAATAATAGTTTGAACAGCCTGCCAGGTGAAAGCACTTCTGGCAAGGCCTCTATCTTCTTCTTCTCTCCTCAGTTTACCTCCACTTGTGTTCTGTAAGGTTTGGAGGCCAGGTCACCGAAGAACACTACTGGAACTATCAAGGAATAGGTTGTTCAATCTCCTCGGCCCATGGTACGGTTAAATATCACTTTAATGCACCGGTGTTATGAAGGAGGTGAATGAACTGTAATGAATGAGTTCCCTTCAGAAAGTGGCCTGTGTGCCGGTCTTTTGGGTCAGTGGCTCATTATGATAATGTATTGCATCAAGAAGCTGCCCATCCTGCCCTTCCCCTGGTGTGTGTGTGTGTGTGTGTGTGTGTGTGCGCGCGAGGTCCACATCAATCCACTATTCATGTCTTGTATTGCACGGCCACTCCAAGAAATTGATGCAGCTCTGCCTCCTGCAGCGCCAGGACAAGAAGCCCTGTGGACTCTGCCTCCTGCAATGCCAGGACAAGGAGCCCTGTGGACTCTGCCTCCTGCAACGCCAGGACAAGGAGCCCTGTGGACTCTGCCTCCTGCAACGCCAGGACAAGGAGCCCTGTGGACTCTGCCTCCTGCAACGCCAGGACAAGGAGCCCTGTGGACTCTGCCTCCTGCAACGCCAGGACAAGGAGCCCTGTGGACTCTGCCTCCTGCAACGCCAGGACAAGGAGCCCTGTGGACTCTGCCTCCTGCAACGCCAGGACAAGGAGCCCTGTGGACTCTGCCTCCTGCAGAGCCAGGACAAGAAGCCCTGTGGACTCTGCCTCCTGCAACACCAGGACAAGGAGCCCTGTGGACTCTGCCTCCTGCAGAGCCAGGACAAGGAGCCCTGCAGAGTTCCACAAGACCTGAGTTCAAAACCTATTTGAAATCTTTCAACCAGTTATGGTGTTTGCTCTAGCTTGGCTGGAGAGCCATATAGGCATATATGGCTACCGTATTGGGGACTACTCTATTGGCCCATTGCGCCAGACAAGCTGAATTAAGCCCAGATTTAGTATCTCTTACAAGAGGACTAGAGACTCTGCTTTTCAATCAGATAACGCACCATAGAAAACAGTTCAAAAGGGCTGTCTTCAACCTTTTAAACGTCTCAGGGATTTTTGTGCAGTTCTCCAAACGACCGAGATGATGAAATGAACAGTGCAGTGGGTTGGTCTCGGACACCACATACTGAGGTCACCATCCAATTGAATAGGCCTAGGTCTCAGCTATATCATGCATGACATGAACAATGTGCGCTTTATGCCTGTACAATGTGGGCTGTAGCAATGAATCTTTCTCCATTTAGAGGGCAGTTAGCCTGGCTGACATAACATTGCATTTTCATGTCGTAATCCAAACCTCATTCTCACATGATGGAATTTAACATCATACTTTGTGTCCGGGTCCCCGGGCCACAGTCATCCACCTTTTCCTAATTAATGGAAGGATATATAGTTTTTTTTTATGGTATCGATTTGGATTCTATTGCAGTCAGAGATCATGTGGAGAAATTCCTCTTGCAGCTTGGGGGAGGAGGGGTGGGGGGGTGTCTGTGTGTGTGGCATATTCTGTCATCAGTATTCTTGGTGTTGCTCCGAAATAGGACGGTCAGGCCCTGGAGGTCGGTCTGCAGAGAATCTAATACAACAGCAAATGATCAAACAGGCTGATTTGTAATGTGATGAGGCTCGGCACAGGCCAAGAGGGTAATGCTGCTATACTGGCAGACTGTGCTAATTTACAAGCTTGTGACAATCATTCGCAGGTCCTGCACAGCTGAGAAGATGTGTGTGTGTGTGTGTGTGTGTGTGTGTGTGAGAGAGTGTGTGGAGGATGAGGGACTTGTTATGGAGGAATAGGATGTGCTGCATGACATGAGGGACTTGTTATGGAGGAATAGGATGTGCTGCATGACATGAGGGACTTGTTATGGAGGAATAGGATGTGCTGCATGACATGAGACACTTGTTATGGAGGAATAGGATGTGCTGCATGACATGAGGGACTTGTTATGGAGGAATAGGATGTGCTGCATGACATGAGACACTTGTTATGGAGGAATAGGATGTGCTGCATGACATGAGGGACTTGTTTTCAGGGTTGATTTATTTTTGATCCCGTTAGAAGGAGATGTTGATTTTGATACAGATACAGAGATATGGGGATGACCTTGGTGTGGTTTGGATCCATAGAGGTTCAGAGTCAACAGCTCAACTCAACCTGTATTATAGATCATAATTAAAGCCCCTGCTCTTACAGCGGTAGAGACAACTCTGACTTTATTGAAAAGTTTCAATGCTAAACTCCAGTTCAAGAGAACAGCTTAATATAACATGGACTCTCATATGGACCTTGTTTTTTGACACGTTCTAGAACTGTTGAATCTTGGCCCCTGACCACTTCCAGTTACGTGGTGTAAGTTTTTGTTTTCATTGTAGTGAGCCCAGTCAACAAGCTGTCGCCCCCCTTCCCCCTTCCCCTCTACACTTTTCTGTTTCCCAAATGTGTAAT
Organism: Oncorhynchus kisutch; assembly: GCF_002021735.2. Taxonomy (NCBI): domain Eukaryota; kingdom Metazoa; phylum Chordata; class Actinopteri; order Salmoniformes; family Salmonidae; genus Oncorhynchus; species Oncorhynchus kisutch. Next base: position 839,381 of record NW_022261981.1, read on the forward strand.
TCACACTCCGACCTGTGAAAGGCAGCAATACTCCACAAAGCGTATAGTCTGCCGGAAAGCTACAACAACAAGAGTTGTTTAGCTAGCTAGCTTTAGCTACTAGGGTATCTAAGGGGCGAGTGTTGTGTTGTGGTTTGTTGAAACAGGACAACATGCGTGGATCACTGCTATGAAGGGCTGGCTACATTTCACTTCATCTAACGTCAATGTGTTATTTGTCTAGCTATCTGTTTTCCACTCCGTGTCTGAAGGTCTATTTTGTATGCCACCAAAAAACAACCTTTGTGGAACAGGAAAATACATCTAAATGGTAACATGCTGTAACATCTGTAGCTAGCTCTCGACTCTTAACTATCTAATATCAGCTAACTTGAATATCTCATTTTGTGAGACACAGCAATAGCTACATCGGTGTATTGATAGTAATCTCCCATAGCTGCTATCTGTATGAACAACAGTGATACAGCTTTATACCCCCAAAGCTGAAGGGACGTCTTTCCCAGTTAATCCTGTAATGGTCAAAGCTGATAGGATGTCTTTCCCAGTTAATCCTGTAATGGTCAAAGCTGATTGGATGTCTTTCCCAGTTAATCCTGTAATGGCCAAAGCTGATGGGACGTCTTTCCCAGTTAATCCTGTAATGGCCAAAGCTGAAGGGACGTCTTTCCCAGTTAATCCTGTAATGGCCAAAGCTGATGGGACGTCTTTCCCAGTTAATCCTGTAATGGTCAAAGCTGATAGGATGTCTTTCCCAGTTAATCCTGTAATGGCCAAAGCTGATGGGACGTCTTTCCCAGTTAATCCTGTAATGGTCAAAGCTGATGGGATGTCTTTCCCAGTTAATCGTGTAATGGCCAAAGCTGATTGGATGGTTTTCCCAGTTAACCCTGTAATGGCCAAAGCTGATTGGATGGTTTGCCCAGTTAACCCTGTAATGGCCAAAGCTGATTGGATGGTTTGCCCAGTTAACCCTGTAATGGCCAAAGCTGATTGGATGGTTTTCCCAGTTAACCCTGTAATGAAGCTAATAGCTAACCAACTAAAGTAGAGGGCATGGCTACATTATAATTGGTCTTTAGACAGTTCATTAGCCTAGGCACTTATGCACTATCGGCTGCCTAGGCTAATAATTCCTATTCCTTTTGGGGTTCTGTGGGTTACAATCAAAGGGAAATGTTTCCCATCAACTTTGTGCCGATATATTTCCTTGAAATACCTGTGCAGGGCAGTCTGTTGTCCTTTGTTTCAGACATATTGTTCCTGGAGAGGACTACATGGGGACCTTGTTTTATCAGGGCTGTCTATCCCTCTCGAGATGGACAACATTCTGGATCAAGGTGTGGATGACTCTGAAGAGGAATTTAATACTTAATAAATGTGTCTTCTACCTTTCCCAACACCAACAAATACAAGTTGATACAGGGTCGGCAGCAGCGCAGGGCCCCTGGATAGAGAGCAATTGTGGGGGGTTAGGTGCCTTGCTCATGGGCACAATGGCAGGAGATGACCAGTAGCCTTCCAGCTGCCAGTTTAGTTCCATTGACATTGTTGTGTTGCCTGGCCTGGGGCTTAAACCAACAACCTTCCAGCTGCCAGTTTAGTTCCATTGACATTGTTGTGTTGCCTGGCTAGGGCTCTAGGGCTAGACTACTACATGACCAGGATCAGGAAACACTGCTCTAAGGCTAGACTGGGGCAGCAGGGTAGCCTAGTGGTTAGTGCGTTGGCCTAGTAACCGGAAGGTTGCAAGTTCAAATCCCCGAGCTGACAAGGTACAGATCTGTCGTTCTGCCCCTGAACAGGCAGTTAACCCACTGTTCCTAGGTCGTCATTGAAAATAAGAATTTGTTCTTAACTGACTTGCCTGGTTAAATAAAGGTAAAATAAAAAATAAATAAAAAAGACTGCTACATGACCCAGGATCAGGATCAGGAAACACTGCTCTAGGGCTAGACTACTACATGACCAGGATCAGGAAACACTGCTCTAGGGCTAGACTACTACATGACCAGGATCAGGAAACACTGTTCTAGGGCTAGACTACTACATGACCAGGATCAGGAAACACTGCTCTAAGGCTAGACTACTACATGACCAGGATCAGGAAACACTGCTCTAAGGCTAGACTACTACATGACCAGGATCAGGAAACACTGCTCTAAGGCTAGACTACTACATGACCAGGATCAGGAAACCATGCTCTAAGGCTAGACTACTACATGACCAGGATCAGGAAACACTGCTCTAAGGCTAGACTACTACATGACCAGGATCAGGAAACACTGCTCTAAGGCTAGACTACTACATGACCAGGATCAGGAAACACTGCTCTAGGGCTAGACTACTACATGACCAGGATCAGGAAACACTGCTCTAAGGCTAGACTACTACATGACCAGGATCAGGAAACACTGCTCTAGGGCTAGACTACTACATGACCAGGATCAGGAAACACTGCTCTAAGGCTAGACTACTACATGACCAGGATCAGGAAACACTGCTCTAGGGCTAGACTACTACATGACCAGGATCAGGAAACACTGCTCTAAGGCTAGACTACTACATGACCAGGATCAGGAAACACTGCTCTAGGGCTAGACTACTACATGACCAGGATCAGGAAACACTGCTCTAGGGCTAGACTACTACATGACCAGGATCAGGAAACACTGCTCTAAGGCTAGACTACTACATCTCTAAGGCTAGACTACTACATGACCAGGATCAGGAAACACTGCTCTAAGGCTAGACTACTACATGACCAGGATCAGGAAACATTGCTCTAGGGCTAGACTACTACATGACCAGGATCAGGAAACACTGCTCTAAGGCTAGACTACTACATGACCAGGATCAGGAAACACTGCTCTAGGGCTAGACTACTACATGACCAGGATCAGGAAACACTGCTCTAAGGCTAGACTACTACATGACCAGGAAACCCTGCTCTAGGGCTAGACTACTACATGACCAGGGAACACTGCTCTAGGGCTAGACTACTACATGACCAGGGAACACTGCTCTAGGGCTAGACTACTACATGACCAGGAAACCCTGCTCTAGGGCTAGACTACTACATGACCAGGGAACACTGCTCTAGGGCTAGACTACTACATGACCAGGAAACCCTGCTCTAGGGCTAGACTACTACATGACCAGGAAACCCTGCTCTAGGGCTAGACTACTACATGACCAGGAAACCCTGCTCTAGGGCTAGACTACTACATGACCAGGAAACCCTGCTCTAGGGCTAGACTACTACATGACCAGGGAACACTGCTCTAGGGCTAGACTACTACATGACCAGGAAACACTGCTCTAGGGCTAGACTACTACAGGAGCACTTAACCAGTGTGGTGCTATGACTACAATGGTTCAAGCCCAGGATAACACAGAAATGGGTAAAGAACTGAACTGGTAGCCAGAAGGATCCTATGGACCATCTCCTGCCTTTGTGCCCTTGAGCAAGGCAGTTAACGCCCCACAATTGCTCTCCAGCCAGGGGGTGCAGCACTGTAGCGTGTTGGGAGAAGCAAAATCTACTTTATTTTCCATTGGTTAGAACGGAACTCTCTCCATGTTCTTGTCACATGATGACTCTGCACATCTCTACACCCACATCACTGTTGCCTCCACTGCAACACTGTGCAATTATTCCATGTACTACACTGCCATTACTGTGTGTTTCGCTACTATTTAATTGTGCTATGTAAACTATTCTGTATCTTTAGAACACATCTATTGAGTTTATTGCTATGCCTACTTCAATATTTGACACTGAAACACTAATGTCTCTACTACTATGGCTGCCTACTTTCAGTATTATTGGGATTGAGTTGTTTATCGTGAAAGATTGTGATATTTTGAGAGTCTAATATATCACATTTACAACATGTTTACTTTGCCAACAAATGAGAGAGCTGAAATGAGACCTTTGAACTTGAGATGGGTTAAATGGAATACTAACAGAAATCTGGACACTGACAGACCTATAGCATCTCACATGTAGCCTAATATTAAATTAACTTCTGCAGAATTAAGTATTTCTTGTAGTACAATGACACATCAAATGTTATTTTTGTCTCGGAAAAAGGAGTTGAGAAATATGGTAAGATGCATATTTTTCAGACACTGAAAAAAATACATCACTGACAAAGTGAATTATTAGCAGAAACATGGATTTGACTTTTCACTGCTTTTAATCTGCAAATGTTTGCAAGGGGAGAATATTTCTCTCCCCTGTTTAGAGCTGTTGTGTTTTCTACTTGGCCCCGTACAGAGGAGCGACATTCAACGAGAAAGCTTTACAGCTCCATGATTGATGCATTCATTCATTCATTCATTCAGTCATTCATTCATTCATTCATTCATTTAACACATTTATTTTGTGAGGGTCTATTAATATATTATGTATTAGCCTATCATTTATTTGTCTTCTAGGGCAACACATTATGACTGAAGAAAAGCAGCAGGCCTAGCTTAGGCCTATTTGACAAGACAAGTTGACTATATTAGCCTAGCAAATTTGGTCAATTATAAGCAGATAAATATTCAAATGAGACTTAAAAGTGTATTTTTTTCCCTACACCCCCACCGTCTCTGCCTGTTATGCAAAACAGGCTACCATTAGGCTACAGTGTCCGAGGCACACCTCCCCTACACGGCCCGTCGCCTCTCGCCACTATCCAGGCCAAGTAGCCCACTTCCTCTGAAGTGTCTGGCTGGCTAGCTCCGCCTCCGACTTCTCCATACACTGACCAGGCTACATGTAACCTCGTTTTCCCCTCTGTATAAGTAGACTGTTGACTTGTTCTGCTTGGAACGTGCACTTTACATGTTTTCTGGGGCAGCTAGCTAGCCGGATGTAGAATGGGGCCACGCCTTCTAAATGGGTTTGCTATTGTTTACGTTCCAAAAAAGGTCTATACATTTATTTTGAGGATCTCTCTACTCTGTGCAGTAGAACTAGGATGTATTGTCCTCGTCTCTTGGGGAGGTACATAGGCTACACTAAAGTAAAGGGGTGAAAGAGAGGCCAGATTGAATTGAATTGAACAGAGTGTACTAAGTGTTTCCAATGTCTCATCACAAACCCCCAGATGTGAAAACCCCCAATGGTGCGCACACACAGGCGCGCACACACACACACACACACACACACACACACACACACACACACACACACACACACACACACACACACACACATACACACAGGCACCACTAAGATTTCGACCAATCTCCACCAAGTCCTTTTGTCACAGTGGCATTTCACTGTAAGTCTCCCCTGACATTTCATTCTCACATAAATGTAATATATTTTGGCTGTCTGGGAACGACAGGAGTCCGACACACACACACACACACACACACACACACACACACACACACACACACACACACACACACACACACACACACACACACACACACACACACACTGTCCAGGAGGGCTGGCAGGGAGAGCTAGCTGATGCCCTTGCGTTATTTGTTAGTTTAAAACGATAATAAAGATGAGTTATTTCACAATGCAGCTGCGCTGCTGCCAGAAGAGGTTTGGGTCTCACCTGGCAACGTTTCCCATACAGGACTTTGCTGCTGTCGCTTGCCTTTCTCTGCCTTTTTCCCAACTGTTAACAATGATAACATAGTGGTGGAGAGTGTGTTTGAATCAAGGTAGAAGCCAGAGAAAAATCAAAAGGAAAATCTTTGAGTGTCAAGATTCCGCTAGGACACGTCCAGTAAGTTCCAGTATTTTTGGAACGGAAGAGACTCATTTAGTTGCCGTACTTCCGAGAACATAAACACTTGCACCTTTCATAACGAGCTTGTGAGGGATGGAGAGAGAAGGGAGGGCAGGTCAGTCACCAGATAGGCCTAGTGCACGGTTCTGACTGTCTATCTGTCAGTATAGGCAGGTCAGACACCAGACAAGACAGTCAGAACCGTGCACTAGGCCTATCTATCAGTATAGGTAGGTCAATCAGTATAGGCAGGTCAGTCACCAGACAGACAGTCAGAACCGTGTACTAGGCCTATCTGTCAGTATAGGCAGGTCAATCAGTATAGGCAGGTCAGTCACCAGACAGTCAGAACCGTGCACTAGGCCTATCTATCAGTATAGGCAGGTCAGTCACCAGACAGTCAGAACCGTGCACTAGGCCGATCTATCAGTATAGGCAGGTCAGACACCAGACAGACAGAACCGTGCACTAGGCCTATCTATCAGTATAGGCAGGTCAGTCACCAGACAGTCAGAACCGTGCACTAGGCCTATCCATCAGTATAGGCAGGTCAGACACCAGACAGACAGTCAGAACCGTGCACTAGGCCTATCTATCAGTATAGGCAGGTCAGACACCAGACAGACCGTCAGAACCGTGCACTAGGCCTATCTATCAGTATAGGCAGGTCAGACATCAGACAGTCAGAACCGTGCACTAGGCCTATCTATCAGTATAGGCAGGTCAATCAGTATAGGCAGGTCAGTCACCGGCAATCGGCAATCAAAAACTGTAACAGCATTCCACTGTGAGAATCTTGCAATTCCTTGGCTTGCAATGTCTCGCAGCTTCATTAAAGCAGGACCTATCATCAATGACTTATGCTCTTCTAAATGCAACAGAATGAATAGCGAACACACTTACTGCACTGACTCAGATGACTGATGATTGGCTAAAATAAATGCATAATAAGATGATAGTTGGATCTGTATTGTTAGATTTCAGTGCTGCCTTTGATGTTATTGATCAGAATTTGTTATTGAAAAAACTCCCTTGTTATGACTTTACATCCCCAGCCACATGGTTGGAGAGTTACTTATCTAATAGAACTCAGAGAGTGTTCTTCAATGGAAGCTTATCTAACATCAGATATATACAGTGCGGTGTCCCTCAGGGCAGTTGCCTTGTTGCCTTACTGTTCTCTATTTTTACAAATGATTTGCCACTTGTTTTACAATAAGCTAAAATGACGATGTTTGCTGATGATTGCACACACTACACTCTACATATTGGCACCAGCTCACTTAGACTCTTAGCAAGGAGTTACAGGCTGTGTCAGAATGGGCAATTTAAACTGGTCTTAAAGACATCTAAAACCAAAAGCATTGAATTTGGTTCAAAGCTTAGACCTAAACTTCAACTGGAGTTGTACATAAGGGGTTTGGACATTGAAGAAGTTGAAGAAGCTGAACTCCTAGGAGTAACACTAGATGTTCAGTTTTCATGGTCAAGTCATGTTGACAGTTGTTGTGAAGATGGAGAGAGGTGGTATGTCTATTTAAAAAAAAGAAGATGTTCTGTGTTGTTGACACAAAGGTAAACTGTTCTAGTTCAGGCTTGTCCCGTCTTGATTACTGTCCGGTAATATGGTCAGGTGCAGTAAAGAAAGACCTAGAAAAGCTGCAGCTGGCTCAAAACAAAAAGCAGCATGCCTTATCTTAACAGAACTAACATCAATAACATGAATGATAGTAATTCAGGGTTGAGGAGGAATTGACTACATCTCTTCTAGACTTTTTAAGAAACGTGTGTGTTGAAAATGTCTAACAACTTGTATAATCTATTTGCATGCACTTGAAACAGACATACATACCCCACCAGACATATATACCCCACCAGACAGGCAGACATACCCCACCAGACAGACAGACATACCCCACCAGACAGGCAGACATACCCCACCAGACAGGCAGACATACCCCACCAGACAGGCAGACATACCCCACCAGACAGGCAGACATACCCCACCAGACAGGCAGACATACCCCACCAGACAGGCAGACATACCCCACCAGACAGGCAGACATACCCCACCAGACAGACAGACATACCCCACCAGACAGGCAGACATACCCCACCAGACAGGCAGACATACCCCACCAGACAGGCAGACATACCCCACCAGACAGGCAGACATACCCCACCAGACAGGCAGACATACCCCACCAGACAGGCAGACATACCCCACCAGACAGACAGACATACCCCACCAGACAGGCAGACATACCCCACCAGACAGGCAGACATACCCCACCAGACAGGCAGACATACCCCACCAGACAGGCAGACATACCCCACCAGACAGGCAGACATACCCCACCAGACAGGCAGACATACCCACCAGACAGGCAGACATACCCCACCAGACAGGCAGACATACCCCACCAGACAGGCAGACATACCCCACCAGACAGGCAGACATACCCCACCAGACATACCCCACCAGACAGACAGACATACCCCACCAGACAGACAGACACACCCCACCAGACAGACAGACACACCCCACCAGACAGACAGACAGACACACCCCACCAGACAGACAGACACACATACCCCACCAGACAGACAGACACACATACCCCACCAGACAGACAGACACACATACCCCACCAGACAGACAGACACACATACCCCACCAGACAGACAGACACACATACCCCACCAGACAGACAGACACACATACCCCACCAGACAGACAGACACACATACCCCACCAGACAGACAGACACACATACCCCACCAGACAGACAGACACACATACCCCACCAGACAGACAGACACACATACCCCACCAGACAGACAGACACACATACCCCACCAGACAGACAGACACACATACCCCACCAGACAGACAGACACACATACCCCACCAGACAGACAGACATACCCCACCAGACAGACAGACAGACATACCCCACCAGACAGACAGACACACATACCCCACCAGACAGACAGACAGACATGACAAACAGACATACCCCACCAGACAGACAGACAGACACACCCCACCAGACAGACAGACAGACACACCCCACCAGACAGACAGACACACCCCACCAGACAGACAGACACACCCCACCAGACAGACAGACACAACCCACCAGACAAATGCACCCCACCAGACAAATGCACCTCACCAGACAGACAGACACACCCCACCAGACAGACACACCCCACCAGACAGACACACCCCACCAGACAGACACACCCCACCAGACAGACATACAGACAGACATACCCCACCAGACAGACAGACAGACATGACAAACAGACATACCCCACCAGACAGACGGACATACGCCACCAGACATACAGACAGACGCACCCCACCAGACAGACATACATACCCCACCAGACAGACAGACATACCCCACCAGACAGACAGACACACCCCACCAGACAGACAGACACACCCCACCAGACAGACAGACACACCCCACCAGACAGACAGACACACCCCACCAGACAGACAGACATACCCCACCAGAACAGACAGACATACCCCACCAGACAGACAGACATACCCCACCAGACAGACAGACATACCCCACCAGACAGACAGACATACCCCACCAGACAGACAGACACACCCCACCAGACAGACACACCCCACCAGACAGACACACCCCACCAGACAGACACACCCCACCAGACAAATGCACCTCACCAGACAAATACACCTCACCAGACAGACAGACACACCCCACCAGACAGACACACCCCACCAGACAGACACACCCCACCAGACAGACATACAGACAGACATACCCCACCAGACAGACATGACAAACAGACATACCCCACCAGACAGACAGACAGACAGACAGACATACCCCACCAGACAGACAGACAGACATGACAAACAGACATACCCCACCAGACAGACAGACAGACAGACATACCCCACCAGACAGACGGACGGACATACGCCACCAGACATACAGACAGACGCACCCCACCAGACAGACATACATACCCCACCAGACAGACAGACATACCCCACCAGACAGACAGACACACCCCACCAGACAGACAGACACACCCCACCAGACAGACAGACACACCCCACCAGACAGACAGACAGACAGACCCCACCAGACAGACACACCCCACCAGACAGACAGACACACCCCACCAGACAGACAGACACACCCCACCAGACAGACACACCCCACCAGACAGACACACCCCACCAGACAGACACACCCCACCAGACAGACACACCCCACCAGACAGACACAACCCACCAGACAAATGCACCCCACCAGACAGACAGACACACCCCACCAGACAGACACACCCCACCAGACAGACACCCCACCAGACAGACACCCCCCACCAGACAGACATGCATACCCCACCAGACAGACAGACATACCCCACCAGACAGACATACCCCACCAGACAGACAGACAGACACCCCACCAGACAGACAGACATACCCCACCAGACAGACAGACATACCCCACCAGACAGACAGACACACCCCACCAGACAGACAGACACACATACCCCACCAGACAGACAGACACACATACCCCACCAGACAGACAGACACACATACCCCACCAGACAGACAGACACACATACCCCACCAGACAGACAGACACACATACCCCACCAGACAGACAGACACACATACCCCACCAGACAGACAGACAGACAGACCCCACCAGACAGACAGACAGACAGACCCCACCAGACAGACAGACATACCCCACCAGACAGACATACCCCACCAGACAGACAGACAGACATACCCCACCAGACAGACAGACACACATACCCCACCAGACAGACAGACAGACATACCCCACCAGACAGACAGACAGACATGACAAACAGACATACCCCACCAGACAGACAGACACACCCCACCAGACAGACAGACACACCCCACCAGACAGACAGACACACCCCACCAGACAGACAGACACACCCCACCAGACAGACAGACACAACCCACCAGACAAATGCACCCCACCAGACAAATGCACCTCACCAGACAGACAGACACACCCCACCAGACAGACACACCCCACCAGACAGACACACCCCACCAGACAGACATACAGACAGACATACCCCACCAGACAGACAGACATACATGACAAACAGACATACCCCACCAGACAGACGGACATACGCCACCAGACATACAGACAGACGCACCCCACCAGACAGACATACATACCCCACCAGACAGACAGACATACCCCACCAGACAGACAGACACACCCCACCAGACAGACAGACACACCCCACCAGACAGACAGACACACCCCACCAGACAGACAGACACACCCCACCAGACAGACAGACACACCCCACCAGACAGACAGACATACCCCACCAGACAGACAGACATACCCCACCAGACAGACAGACACACCCCACCAGACAGACACACCCCACCAGACAGACAGACATACCCCACCAGACAGACAGACACACCCCACCAGACAGACAGACATACCCCACCAGACAGACAGACATACCCCACCAGACAGACAGACACACCCCACCAGACAGACAGACACACCCCACCAGACAGACAGACACACCCCACCAGACAGACAGACACACCCCACCAGACAGACAGACATACCCCACCAGACAGACAGACATACCCCACCAGACAGACAGACATACCCCACCAGACAGACACACCCCACCAGACAGACACACCCCACCAGACAGACACACCCCACCAGACAAATGCACCTCACCAGACAAATACACCTCACCAGACAGACAGACACACCCCACCAGACAGACACACCCCACCAGACAGACACACCCCACCAGACAGACATACAGACAGACATACCCCACCAGACAGACATGACAAACAGACATACCCCACCAGACAGACAGACAGACAGACAGACAGACATACCCCACCAGACAGACAGACAGACATGACAAACAGACATACCCCACCAGACAGACAGACAGACAGACATACCCCACCAGACAGACGGACGGACATACGCCACCAGACATACAGACAGACGCACCCCACCAGACAGACATACATACCCCACCAGACAGACAGACATACCCCACCAGACAGACAGACACACCCCACCAGACAGACAGACACACCCCACCAGACAGACAGACAGACCCCACCAGACAGACAGACAGACCCCACCAGACAGACAGACAGACCCCACCAGACAGACAGACACACCCCACCAGACAGACAGACACACCCCACCAGACAGACACACCCCACCAGACAGACACACCCCACCAGACAGACACACCCCACCAGACAGACACACCCCACCAGACAGACACAACCCACCAGACAAATGCACCCCACCAGACAGACAGACACACCCCACCAGACAGACACACCCCACCAGACAGACACCCCACCAGACAGACACCCCCCACCAGACAGACATGCATACCCCACCAGACAGACAGACATACCCCACCAGACAGACATACCCCACCAGACAGACAGACAGACACCCCACCAGACAGACAGACATACCCCACCAGACAGACAGACATACCCCACCAGACAGACAGACACACCCCACCAGACAGACAGACACACCCCACCAGACAGACAGACACACCCCACCAGACAGACAGACACCCGACCAGACATACATACTTCACCAGACACACCACTATAGGTTACATCACGGTACCCAAACCAAAAACTGATCTAATGCGTCACTCAGTTCTGTATAGAGCCATGTCATGGTGGAATGCTCTGTCACCAGAGGTTACTCAGTAATGTATAGAGCCATGTCATGGTGGAATGCTCTGTCACCAGAGGTTACTCAGTAATGTATAGAGCCATGTCATGGTGGAATGCTCTGTCACCAGAGGTTACTCAGTAATGTATAGAGCCATGTCATGGTGGAATGCTCTGTCACCAGAGGTTACTCAGTAATGTATAGAGCCATGTCATGGTGGAATGCTCTGTCACCAGAGGTTACTCAGTAATGTATAGAGCCATGTCATGGTGGAATGCTCTGTCACCAGAGGTTACTCAGTAATGTATAGAGCCATGTCATGGTGGAATGCTCTGTCACCAGAGGTTACTCAGTAATGTATAGAGCCATGTCATGGTGGAATGCTCTGTCACCAGAGGTTACTCAGTAATGTATAGAGCCATGTCATGGTGGAATGCTCTGTCACCAGAGGTTACTCAGTAATGTATAGAGCCATGTCATGGTGGAATGCTCTGTCACCAGAGGTTACTCAGTAATGTATAGAGCCATGTCATGGTGGAATGCTCTGTCACCAGAGGTTACTCAGTAATGTATAGAGCCATGTCATGGTGGAATGCTCTGTCACCAGAGGTTACTCAGTAATGTATAGAGCCATGTCATGGTGGAATGCTCTGTCACCAGAGGTTACTCAGTAATGTATAGAGCCATGTCATGGTGGAATGCTCTGTCACCAGAGGTTACTCAGTAATGTATAGAGCCATGTCATGGTGGAATGCTCTGTCACCAGAGGTTACTCAGTAATGTATAGAGCCATGTCATGGTGGAATGCTCTGTCACCAGAGGTTACTCAGTAATGTATAGAGCCATGTCATGGTGGAATGCTCTGTCACCAGAGGTTACTCAGTAATGTATAGAGCCATGTCATGGTGGAATGCTCTGTCACCAGAGGTTACTCAGTAATGTATAGAGCCATGTCATGGTGGAATGCTCTGTCACCAGAGGTTACTCAGTAATGTATAGAGCCATGTCATGGTGGAATGCTCTGTCACCAGAGGTTACTCAGTAATGTATAGAGCCATGTCATGGTGGAATGCTCTGTCACCAGAGGTTACTCAGTAATGTATAGAGCCATGTCATGGTGGAATGCTCTGTCACCAGAGGTTACTCAGTAATGTATAGAGCCATGTCATGGTGGAATGCTCTGTCACCAGAGGTTACTCAGTAATGTATAGAGCCATGTCATGGTGGAATGCTCTGTCACCAGAGGTTACTCAGTAATGTATAGAGCCATGTCATGGTGGAATGCTCTGTCACCAGAGGTTACTCAGTAATGTATAGAGCCATGTCATGGTGGAATGCTCTGTCACCAGAGGTTACTCAGTAATGTATAGAGCCATGTCATGGTGGAATGCTCTGTCACCAGAGGTTACTCAGTAATGTATAGAGCCATGTCATGGTGGAATGCTCTGTCACCAGAGGTTACTCAGTAATGTATAGAGCCATGTCATGGTGGAATGCTCTGTCACCAGAGGTTACTCAGTAATGTATAGAGCCATGTCATGGTGGAATGCTCTGTCACCAGAGGTTACTCAGTAATGTATAGAGCCATGTCATGGTGGAATGCTCTGTCACCAGAGGTTACTCAGTAATGTATAGAGCCATGTCATGGTGGAATGCTCTGTCACCAGAGGTTACTCAGTAATGTATAGAGCCATGTCATGGTGGAATGCTCTGTCACCAGAGGTTACTCAGTAATGTATAGAGCCATGTCATGGTGGAATGCTCTGTCACCAGAGGTTACTCAGTAATGTATAGAGCCATGTCATGGTGGAATGCTCTGTCACCAGAGGTTACTCAGTAATGTATAGAGCCATGTCATGGTGGAATGCTCTGTCACCAGAGGTTACTCAGTAATGTATAGAGCCATGTCATGGTGGAATGCTCTGTCACCAGAGGTTACTCAGTAATGTATAGAGCCATGTCATGGTGGAATGCTCTGTCACCAGAGGTTACTCAGTAATGTATAGAGCCATGTCATGGTGGAATGCTCTGTCACCAGAGGTTACTCAGTAATGTATAGAGCCATGTCATGGTGGAATGCTCTGTCACCAGAGGTTACTCAGTAATGTATAGAGCCATGTCATGGTGGAATGCTCTGTCACCAGAGGTTACTCAGTAATGTATAGAGCCATGTCATGGTGGAATGCTCTGTCACCAGAGGTTACTCAGTAATGTATAGAGCCATGTCATGGTGGAATGCTCTGTCACCAGAGGTTACTCAGTAATGTATAGAGCCATGTCATGGTGGAATGCTCTGTCACCAGAGGTTACTCAGTAATGTATAGAGCCATGTCATGGTGGAATGCTCTGTCACCAGAGGTTACTCAGTAATGTATAGAGCCATGTCATGGTGGAATGCTCTGTCACCAGAGGTTACTCAGTAATGTATAGAGCCATGTCATGGTGGAATGCTCTGTCACCAGAGGTTACTCAGTAATGTATAGAGCCATGTCATGGTGGAATGCTCTGTCACCAGAGGTTACTCAGTAATGTATAGAGCCATGTCATGGTGGAATGCTCTGTCACCAGAGGTTACTCAGTAATGTATAGAGCCATGTCATGGTGGAATGCTCTGTCACCAGAGGTTACTCAGTAATGTATAGAGCCATGTCATGGTGGAATGCTCTGTCACCAGAGGTTACTCAGTAATGTATAGAGCCATGTCATGGTGGAATGCTCTGTCACCAGAGGTTACTCAGTAATGTATAGAGCCATGTCATGGTGGAATGCTCTGTCACCAGAGGTTACTCAGTAATGTATAGAGCCATGTCATGGTGGAATGCTCTGTCACCAGAGGTTACTCAGTAATGTATAGAGCCATGTCATGGTGGAATGCTCTGTCACCAGAGGTTACTCAGACATAACGCTCAGCTTTAAAAAACTGATAAAAACAGATTTTCACGGTGCATCGCCTCTTCTAAAGATCTGATGTAACTGTAATGTTTATAAAAATATCAATATGTATAAAAGATGAAGAACAGCTGCTCTTTCCATGACATAGATGGACTTGTTGAATCCAGGTGAAAGCTATGATCCCTTATTGATGTCACTCGTAAAATCCACTTCAATCAGTGTAGATGAAGGGGAAGAGACAGGTGGTTAAAGAAGGATTTTGAAGCTTTGAGACAATTGAGACATGGATTGAGTATGTGTGCTATTCAGAGGGTGAATGGGCAAGCCAAAAGATTGAAGTGCCTTTTGAACAGGGTATAATAGTAGGTGTCAGGTGCACCGGTTTATGTCAAGAACTGCAACGCTCAACAGTTTCCTGTGTGTATCAAGAATGATCCACCACCCAAAGGGCATCCAGCCAAGTTGACACAACTGTGGGACACATTAGTGTCCACATGGTCCAGCATCCCTGTGGAACGCTTTCAACACCTTGTAGTCCACGCCCCTACGAATTGATTGGAGTCCACCTGTGGTAAATTCAATTGATTGGATATTTGGAAAGGCACACAGCTGTCTATATAAGGTCCCACAGTTGACAGTGCATGTCAGAGCAAAAACCAAGCCATGAGGTCAAAGAAATAGTCCGTAGAGCTCCGAGACAGGATTGTGTCGAGGTACAGATCTGGGGAAGGTCCTCAGCTGGCATGCCATCCAGCCCTGGAGGTTTCCCAGACTTAAAGGCTTTATTTACACCAGCAAGTTTCTCCTCTGGAATTTGGCCTTCTTTCTGTACAGCTGTTCATTTTACATTATTCAAATAAAAAAATGCTTACAATTGACTTTGGTTAGTAGAGATGGCGGGAACTGAAACCAATACATGGGCTTAAAGTACCTTGCTTCCTCTTTCAAAATATATTTTGGTGAATCAGGGGTGACTCAGGGGTGACTTTGTCATTTGTAACACATTTCAGTAAGTAATTTTTTGTAGCATTTCTAGGTTGAAGGTTAATAAAGAACTGGGTATTGTTTTCCACATATTCCATCCAGTTGTCTTTATTTGTTCTAATATATTGCACTGGATCTTTCTGGAAGAAGTTCCTCCATGTCTTTGTGTTTATCCTCTAACTTACTCTGAGCCTCTCTGGTACCGTTTGTATTGCTATCTAACTGTACTGTTAGTCCTTATTTCCCTTTGTTAATATGGACTCTTTGGACCTAAATGTCTTTTGTTTTAGAGCTGAGTACTGAATTTCATGGCCTCTAAAGGCACATTTAAAAGTGTCCCATACAATAAGGGGATCTGCTGTACCTATCTTATGTTGGAAAAAGACAGTTATAAATTCTTCTGTCCTGGTAAAAAAAATAAAAGTGACCATCCAATAGGCTTTGATTCAATGTCCAGTATCCTCACCCACGTGGGAATTCTGGAAGAGTAATATATATGCCAATTATTAGACGTTCCGACCACATTCTGTCCCCTATCAACACTTTTTAAAAACTTTTGGTGCCAGCGAGGATGACAAGAAAGTAGTCAAAACAACTAGCACATTGGGGCGGCAGGGTAGCCTAGTGGTTAGAGAGTTGGACTAGTAACCGGAAGGTTGCAAGTTCAAACCACCGAGCTGACAAGGTACAAATCTGTCGTTCTGCCCCTGAACAGGCAGTTAACCCACTGTTCCTAGGCCGTCATTGAAAATAAGAATTTGTTCTTAACTGACTTGCCTAGTTAAATAAAGGTTAAATAAAATAAAAATAAAATAAAAAATTGGTTATATATATATTTATTTGAATGTAATATCTTATGTTTTGTCTCTTGTGTACTTTATAATGTGTATGTTTTATGTGTACCGAAGGGAGAGTAGCTGCTGCATGTGCTGTAACTACTGGGGATCCTAATAAAGTCAACACTCATATCATTAGCAATGAGCAGGTGAGCCAGCGTGAGGGAGGGAGAGAGAGGAGGAGGCAGGCGATATTGATATGAGTGAGATGCAAGACCTCGCTCTCACACAGTCACACACAGTATCTGCATGTTCACGGGTTCACATCAAGCTGTTCACAGCGTGGAGGCCAGGGAACCAAAACAGAGGAAAAGTTGAGCCTCGCGCATCAACCCACCCTGACTGTTGTCTGTCTGATAGAACACGTTTCCACCCTGACTTGAACATGGGTGGCCTCATGCTGGCCCACTGTACCTTCCTAGGGGGCCTGATCTCTTGCTGGCCCACTGTACCTTCCTAGGGGGCTTGATCTCTTGCTGGCCCACTGTACCTTCCTAGGGGGCTTGATCTCTTGCTGGCCCACTGTACCTTCCTAGGGGGCTTGATCTCATGCTGGCCCACTGTACCTTCCTAGGGGGCTTGATCTCATGCTGGCCCACTGTACCTTCCTAGGGGGCTTGATCTCATGCTGGCCCACTGTACCTTCCTAGGGGGCCTGATCTCATGCTGGCCCACTGTACCTTCCTAGGGGGCTTGATCTCATGCTGGCCCACTGTACCTTCCTAGGGGGCCTGATCTCATGCTGGCCCACTGTACCTTCCTAGGGGGCCTGATCTCATGCTGGCCCACTGTACCTTCCTAGGGGGCTTGATCTCATGCTGGCCCACTGTGCCTTCCTAGGGGGCTTGATCTCATGCTGGCCCACTGTGCCTTCCTAGGGGGCTTGATCTCATGCTGGCCCACTGTGCCTTCCTAGGGGGCTCGATCTCATGCTGGCCCACTGTGCCTTCCTAGGGGGCTTGATCTCATGCTGGCCCACTGTACCTTCCTAGGGTTTTTTCTTTCATTAGACATGCTAAAAGTGTTCTCACAGACACCTTGTGTAGTTTCCATTTGATGACAATACATTTGAAGTTAACTCAATGGGGTTAGAGCTGTGTTGCTCAACGCAAGAACACATTCTTATTGGAGGAGTTTTCCAATATCGTTAGAAGCCAGAGAACAATCAACAGGAACATCTTTAAGAAGATCGTTTGAATGAAAGTGTTTTACTTAAAAAGTTTGCTGATAGGAGTTTGTCTGTGGGGTAGCCTTACTGTTATCTGATAGGAGTTTGTCTGTGGGGTAGCCTTACTGTTATCTGATAGGAGTTTGTCTGTGGGGTAGCCTTACTGTTATCTGATAGGAGTTTGTCTGTGGGGTAGCCTTGCTGTTATCTGATAGGAGTTTGTCTGTGGGGTAGCCTTACTGTTATCTGATAGGAGTTTGTCTGTGGGGTAGCCTTACTGTTATCTGATAGGAGTTTGTCTGTGGGGTAGCCTTGCTGTTATCTGATAGGAGTTTGTCTGTGGGGTAGCCTTACTGTTATCTGATAGGAGTTTGTCTGTGGGGTAGCCTTACTGTTATCTGATAGGAGTTTGTCTGTGGGGTAGCCTTACTGTTATCTGATAGGAGTTTGTCTGTGGGGTAGCCTTACTGTTATCTGATAGGAGTTTGTCTGTGGGGTAGCCTTACTGTTATCTGATAGGAGTTTGTCTGTGGGGTAGCCTTACTGTTATCTGATAGGAGTTTGTCTGTGGGGTAGCCTTACTGTTATCTGATAGGAGTTTGTCTGTGGGGTAGCCTTACTGTTATCTGATAGGAGTTTGTCTCTGGGGTAGCCTGACTGTTATTTGATAGGAGTTTGTCTGTGGGGTAGCCTTACTGTTATCTGATAGGAGTTTGTCTGTGGGGTAGCCTTACTGTTATCTGATAGGAGTTTGTCTGTGGGGTAGCCTTACTGTTATCTGATAGGAGTTTGTCTCTGGGGTAGCCTGACTGTTATCTGATAGGAGTTTGTCTGTGGGGTAGCCTTACTGTTATCTGATAGGAGTTTGTCTGTGGGGTAGCCTTACTGTTATCTGATAGGAGTTTGTCTGTGGGGTAGCCTTACTGTTATCTGATAGGAGTTTGTCTGTGGGGTAGCCTTACTGTTATCTGATAGGAGTTTGTCTGTGGGGTAGCCTTACTGTTATCTGATAGGAGTTTGTCTGTGGGGTAGCCTTACTGTTATCTGATAGGAGTTTGTCTCTGGGGTAGCCTGACTGTTATTTGATAGGAGTTTGTCTGTGGGGTAGCCTTACTGTTATCTGATAGGAGTTTGTCTGTGGGGTAGCCTTACTGTTATCTGATAGGAGTTTGTCTGTGGGGTAGCCTTACTGTTATCTGATAGGAGTTTGTCTCTGGGGTAGCCTGACTGTTATCTGATAGGAGTTTGTCTGTGGGGTAGCCTTACTGTTATCTGATAGGAGTTTGTCTGTGGGGTAGCCTTACTGTTATCTGATAGGAGTTTGTCTGTGGGGTAGCCTGACTGTTATCTGATAGGAGTTTGTCTGTGGGGTAGCCTTACTGTTATCTGATAGGAGTTTGTCTGTGGGGTAGCCTTACTGTTATCTGATAGGAGTTTGTCTGTGGGGTAGCCTTACTGTTATCTGATAGGAGTTTGTCTCTGGGGTAGCCTGACTGTTATCTGATAGGAGTTTGTCTGTGGGGTAGCCTTACTGTTATCTGATAGGAGTTTGTCTCTGGGGTAGCCTGACTGTTATTTGATAGGAGTTTGTCTGTGGGGTAGCCTTACTGTTATCTGATAGGAGTTTGTCTGTGGGGTAGCCTTACTGTTATTTGATAGGAGTTTGTCTGTGGGGTAGCCTTACCGTTATGTTAGTCCCATCATGTAGCAATATCCAGTGTTCATTTTCAAATTCAATATCTGTGATCCAGTCAGATAACAACAAGCAAGCAATGATATACTGTAAAATGAATCTCAGATTAAATATTTGTTTTTGTTTATTTGTACAGATGTCAGGCTTAGTTTTTAATTAAAGATGGCATGTTTTGATAATCTATCCACTTTGAAGAAATCCTTAGAAATGCTCTTTTGCTTCCCAGAAGGGTTTTGGGGGAAAGCTATAATAAGGCCAGAAGAACTGAAGTATGCCACTTAATTATTTAGTTGTCTCTCTCTCTCTATGCTTCCCCTTCTGTCTAGGGGTTAATAATGTGTTACTTCTCTTCACTGGTCAGGTGTTCTCTTCTCCCTCTCATAGCAACATTACATCTGCTTAGGGAGCAGCAGCCTCGTTTACACTAAATATCTGGATGCGCCATTTATGAAAAGAACATGTACGTTTACATTAAAAAAATGTATTTCTAAACTTGGCGCACCCCGTACATAGGTATGTTTCTCGTTATAAATCAGACCTGTCGTAAAACTGTGCACGTATGAATGAGAATTATAACTCTGTCAGAAAAACACCCTCCGTTCACCTTTTATGGTGACCATAACACCCTCCGTTCACCTTTTATGGTGACCATAACACCCTCCGTTCACCTTTTATGGTGACCATAACACCCTCCGTTCACCTTTTATGGTGACCATAACACCCTCCGTTCACCTTTTATGGTGACCATAACACCCTCCGTTCACCTTTTATGGTGACCATAACACCCTCCGTTCACCTTTTATGGTGACGATAACACCCTCCGTTCACCTTTTATGGTGACGATAACACCCTTCATTCACCCTTTTATGGTGACGATAACACCCTCCGTTCACCTTTTATGGTGACCATAACACCCTCCGTTCACCTTTTATGGTGACCATAACACCCTCCGTTCACCTTTTATGGTGACGATAACACCCTTCATTCACCCTTTTATGGTGACGATAACACCCTTCATTCACCCTTTTATGGTGACGATAACACCCTTCATTCACCTTTTTATTTGACCATAACACCCTTCATTCACCCTTTTATGGTGACCATAACACCCTTCATTCACCCTTTCTGCTTTCTAAAAGAGAGAGCAATGGCAAATTTGATCTCATTTCTCTAGTGGTGTGACGGGGCAGAATGTTTTAATCTATTACAGGAACTTTTCATATCTAAACATGCTGCCTAAAGCCAGTGCCAAACACTTGATTGATTGTGTTTTAGAAACAAGTTCAAAGTAAAATGCTACCACCCACACTTCTATGCAAAAGAGAAATAGTTGTTGAATATTTAGTTTGTCAATAGATTGTGTTTCTATCTGCGTTCGTACAGGCTCTGAGATGGAATAGGTTAATGACGTCACGCCTACCCATACTGTCACATCTTTTACATCAGCTACCAGTCTAGTTACTGGGTTTGTACAATGTTTCTATCTGCGTTGGTACAGGCTCTGAGATGGAATAGGTTAATGACGTCACGCCTACCCATACTGTCACATCTTTTACATCAGCTACCAGTCTATTTACTGGGTTTGTACAATGTTTCTATCTGCGTTGGTACAGGCTCTGAGATGGAATAGGTTAATGACGTCACGCCTACCCATACTGTCACATCTTTTACATCAGCTACCAGTCTATTTACTGGGTTTGTACAATGTTTCTATCTGCGTTGGTACAGGCTCTGAGATGGAATAGGTTAATGACGTCACGCCTACCCATACTGTCACATCTTTTACATCAGCTACCAGTCTAGTTACTGGGTTTGTACAATGTTTCTATCTGCGTTGGTACAGGCTCTGAGATGGAATAGGTTAATGACGTCACGCCTACCCATACTGTCACATCTTTTACATCAGCTACCAGTCTATTTACTGGGTTTGTACAATGTTTCTATCTGCGTTGGTACAGGCTCTGAGATGGAATAGGTTAATGACGTCACGCCTACCCATACTGTCACATCTTTTACATCAGCTACCAGTCTAGTTACTGGGTTTGTACAATGTTTCTATCTGCGTTGGTACAGGCTCTGAGATGGAATAGGTTAATGACGTCACGCCTACCCATACTGTCACATCTTTTACATCAGCTACCAGTCTAGTTACTGGGTTTGTACAATGTTTCTATCTGCGTTGGTACAGGCTCTGAGATGGAATAGGTTAATGACGTCACGCCTACCCATACTGTCACATCTTTTACATCAGCTACCAGTCTATTTACTGGGTTTGTACAATGTTTCTATCTGCGTTGGTACAGGCTCTGAGATGGAATAGGTTAATGATGTCACGCCTACCCATACTGTCACATCTTTTACATCAGCTACCAGTCTAGTTACTGGGTTTGTACAATGTTTCTATCTGCGTTGGTACAGGCTCTGAGATGGAATAGGTTAATGACGTCACGCCTACCCATACTGTCACATCTTTTACATCAGCTACCAGTCTATTTACTGGGTTTGTACAATGTTTCTATCTGCGTTGGTACAGGCTCTGAGATGGAATAGGTTAATGACGTCACGCCTACCCATACTGTCACATCTTTTACATCAGCTACCAGTCTAGTTACTGGGTTTGTACAATGTTTCTATCTGCGTTGGTACAGGCTCTGAGATGGAATAGGTTAATGACGTCACGCCTACCCATACTGTCACATCTTTTACATCAGCTACCAGTCTAGTTACTGGGTTTGTACAATGTTTGCATTTTTTGCATTAACTTTTGCTGTATCTGGCAAAGGACTGGGACAGTTTCTGGAAGAGTAAAGGATCACAAATGTTTGTGGAGCTGTCAGCACAACGTTTTAACCCCCCCCCCCCCCCCACCATATCACCCATTTGCACAAAACACTTACTTGCCTGCCTGCATTACAAATCACCAACCACTAGTGAATGTGCATACATGGTCTAAAGTCTGTGTGGAGGAAAGGGCATTCTCACTCCAAGTTCAGTTTTTATGAATGCCAACTTTTGCGGGAAAACTGGCGCAAACGTTTTGGTGGTTTATTTTGTACGTACGCAATGTTTACAAATGAGGCCTATCAATCAACTATTTTTGCATTTGACTGAGCCTACCTGAAGTGTTTGACTATTCCTGCACTTTTGGTACCATTCTATTGGGTCCATTGCGCCAGGAAAGCTGCCAAGCTGAAGTAAGCCCATCCAAAAGTATTTGAACCCAACACTGGTCTGTTCAAGAGTAATGGATGATATGCCGTAATGTGGTGTGACCTATTCCCTGAGTATCTTAATATTCATAGTGTTATGATAAATGTGTGTGTGTGTGTGTGTGTGTGGCACAATGGAACAATATAATTAGTTCCCCATATGCACATAATGCCTAGTGGCAGGACGATGTGCACTAGTTTCCTTTCCAGCCATTTGTTTCTTGTCAGCAATCAGCCTAGAGTAGACTGATCCTCACTGAGGTAACTCGGCCTAGAGTAGACTGATCCTCACGGAGGTAACTCGGCCTAGAGTAGACTGATCCTCACTGAGGTAACTCGGCCTAGAGTAGACTGATCCTCACTGAGGTAACTCGGCCTAGAGTAGACTGATCCTCACGGAGGTAACTCGGCCTAGAATAGACTGATCCTCACTGAGGTAACTCGGCCTAGAGTAGACTGATCCTCACTGAGGTAACTCGGCCTAGAGTAGACTGATCCTCACTGAGGTAACTCGGCCTAGAGTAGACTGATCCTCACTGAGGTAACTCGGCCTAGAATAGACTGATCCTCACTGAGGTAACTCGGCCTAGAGTAGACTGATCCTCACTGAGGTAACTCGGCCTAGAGTAGACTGATCCTCACTGAGGTAACTCGGCCTAGAGTAGACTGATCCTCACTGAGGTAACTCGGCACTGATCCTCACTGAGGTAACTCGGCACTGATCCTCACTGAGGTAACTCGGCACTGATCCTCACTGAGGTGACTCGGCACTGATCCTCACTGAGGTGACTCGGCACTGATCCTCACTGAGGTGACTCGGCACTGATCCTCTCTGAGGTGACTCGGCACTGATCCTCACTGAGGTGACTCGGCACTGATCCTCACTGAGGTGACTCGGCACTGATCCACACTGAGGTAACTCGGCCTAGAGTAGACTGGTCCTCACTGAGGTAACTCGGCCAAGCTGTAAACGAGTGTAAACAAACACCTAAGTAGAGCAGTGAGCACTGGCTTATTGAAACAAATGTCCTGTCAGACACTGCTGGAGGAGAAACAGGAATCTCTAACACATTGACAAGCATGTGTCTCTCCACTGTGTGTGTGTTGGCACTGGCTTCTGTGTAGGAGCCTGATGTATTCCTAAGGCCATGAACTCACCACTAAGAACCATTGTCAGGTGACAGGTCTAATTTAGTGAACTGGGCGACTGACTCAAATGCTGACAGATGAGAGTCCATATTTTACAACTTGTCTATTCACACCCAGACAGTCCAAACCCAGCAGGGTGATTTAGTAGAGCAGTGTAACCCATCGTTGTAATGTAAAAAAAAACTGCATTATAAACTGGGTGGTTCCTGCCCTGAATGCTGATTGGCTGACAACCATGGTATATCAGACTGTATACCATGGGTATGACAAAACATTTATTTTTTCTGCTGTACTTACGTTGGTGACCAGTTTATAATAGCAATAAGGCACCTCGGGGGTCTGTGGTATATGGCCAATATACCACGGCTAAGGGCTGTATCCAGGCACTCCGTGATGCGTCGTGCCTAAGAACAGCCCTTAGCTGTGGTATATTGGCCATATACCACACCCCCTCGTGCCTTATTGCTTAATTATACCCCCCTATTACTGGTGCCTTCAGAAAGTATTCATACCCCTTGACTTATTCCACATTCTGTGTTTACAGCCTGAATTACAAAATGTATTTGTGTCTCTCACCTATCTACACACACTACCCCATAATGACATAGTGAAATGTCTCTCACCCATCTACACACACTAGCCCATAATGACAAAGTGAAAACATGTTTTTAGAAATGTTTATTCTGCATTTCATTTTCAATACATTTGAAATCTCATTTGCATAATTATTCACACCCCTGAGTCAATACATGTTAGAATCACCATTGGCTGTGATTCCATCTGTGAGTCTTTCTGGGTAAGTTTCTAAGAGCTTCGTACACCTGGATTGTACAATATTTGCACATTATTCTTTAAAAATGATTTGTTGGTTAATCATTGCTAAACAGCCTTTTTCAAGTCTTGCCATAGATTTTCAAGCCGATTTTAAGATAAAACTAACTCGGCCACTCAGGAACATTCAATGTTGTCTTGGTAAGCAACTCCAGTGTAGATTTGGCCTTATGTTTTAGGTTATTGTCCTGTTGAAATGTGAAATTGTCTGCCAGTGTCTGTTGGAAAACAGACTGAACCCGGTTTTCCGCTAGGATTTTTCCTGTGCCTAGTTCTATTCTGTTTATTTGTATCCTAAAAATCTCCCTAGACCTTGCCGATGACAAGCATACCCATTACTGCCACCACCACCATGCTTGAAAACATGAAGAGTGGTACTCAGTGATGTGTTGTGTTGGATCTTCCCCCAAACATAACACTTTGTATTCAGGACATAAAGTGCATTTCTTTGCTGCAGTTTTACTTCAGTGCCTTATTTCAAACAGGATGCATGTTTTGGAATATTTTTTATTCTGCACAGGCTTCCTTCTTTTCACAATATGTTAGTTAGTATTGTGGAGAAACTACAATGCTGTTGATCCATCCTCAGTTTTCCCCTCACACAGCCATTAAACTGTGTAACTATTGGTCAGAACATTGTGCTATATAAGGAATCCATTTGGAACAGTCTGTCTCAGAAGTGTTTCTCTACTGTAAGGTAGTTATTTGTGGGTTTATGGGCTGTCTTCACTGACATCCATTAGTTTCAGAGAGAGAAGCTGACACACACACACACACACACACACACACACACACACACACACACACACACACACACACACACACACACACACACACACACACACACACACACACACACACACACACACACACACACACACACACATACACAGGTTAAAATGACTGTGTTCCTCCTCTCCTTTAAGTGTGTTTCCTATGTTTCCTCCATTCTATGAATTCCTAATGTTGAAGAATGTAAAAGTCTTCCCTAAAAAAGGCTGCTGGCACACAGCAACAACTAAACAAGAAAGCAAACTCACTCTGTATCGTGTAAAAATCTAGACCTAGGTATCTCCCGAGAGGGGTGGGTTGGCTAGCACTCTTCATACGCAGCAGCAGCTGCAATAGCTTCACTGGTTTTGGTGGGATAAAAGCTTCTTCTGGAGTGATATTTACATTAGAGTTGAGTGGGGGGGGGGGGGGGGGGGGTTGTGTGCCATGGAGTTATGACTTACCCTGCCTCTTCTTTTTCTACTACTGTTCCTGTTGGAAGTGAAATTGTCCTGTTTCTGTTAGTGTAGAGTGATTAACCCACATATCTGTTATTGATTTATTGTTGTTGTCATTTTTTACCCTTTTTTTTCTCCCCAATTTCGTGATTACGATCTTGTCTCATCGCTGCAACATTTATTTTCTTTAAGCTCAATGTGCACATCACACAGTTTCTCCAGAGATAAATCAGATCCAGCCTGAACTGTGCAATGTAGAAAGGGAGTTGTAGTTTACAGTGCTGTGAAAAAGAATCAGTTTTGTCTTTTACATCACAAAGGGTCTAATAAGTTTACATGATTCTAGATGAATAGTCCTGCTCTTAAAGAGCCTTCCTTTGGAGGTGATTAGACTATAGGTCTCCATGGACACAACACGAGTCCCTCTAGTTGTCTACAATGACTAACCTCTTCAATATGATGCTGTTTGCTATGCATCTGTTGGGCATGTTCATGCTACTAGGTGGATGCTGGCCACTGCAGAGCCCCAACAGTAGTCTATTGTACTGATTTTAATGTTGTTTGTTTGTTTGTTATTGACAATGAGAGGAATCCAAGCTAATAAACATCTCTGTCATCATATTCATGAAGAATACTTTTATCAAATCATGTTTGCGAGTCGAGGAGGGAGCCTCATTGTCAGATGTATCCCACTAGTGAAATAGAGCTTCGTG
This sequence comes from Oncorhynchus kisutch, assembly GCF_002021735.2. Lineage (NCBI taxonomy): Eukaryota > Metazoa > Chordata > Actinopteri > Salmoniformes > Salmonidae > Oncorhynchus > Oncorhynchus kisutch. The sequence continues at coordinate 866,593 of NW_022261981.1, forward strand.
TTATGTATGCCTACGCGCTAGGCTACTCTGTGTCTGAGTGCAGGAAAGGAATGGACTGGAGAATACAGCCGCTTTGATCTGGTGAAGTAATGGGGATGTGATGATCATAGTGTACTGTCTGACAGAGAGGGATGGATAGAGAGAGACTATATGATAGTATTTTATAGTTTTGCATTTTAATTTCACCAAATGTCCATATCTGCAGTAATTTTGTAATGATAGTGTTTCACAGTATTACTTTACATGCCAGTGTTGTGATCGGCTGTGACATTCGTCTATTGATTTCTCCCGCCGGCATCTGTGGCCGGCATCTGTGGGAAAGCTGTTCTGACTTTGGCTGTCATATATATATATATATATATATATATATATTTAGCTAATTCCCCGGTTGCTAAAATTCTTAAGGGTTTATGTGAGAAAACAACTACTGAATAGTGTAGGGAATCATTGTACCATCTGAATCACTGTGAAATATCTTGCAATTCACTTAGCACTAGGCTGCATTTAAAACAAATCTCCCTCCTCCCCAGAATCCCATTTCTCCGTAACATGGCGGAGCACTTGAACCTTTTCCTTTCTGTTTTGGTCCACCAGCTTCAAACAGCTGAAAAACTATATATTCTTTTGTATTTTTTGAAGATATTTAACAGTGATTTAGATGGTACAATGATTCCCTATACTATTCAGTGCTTGTTTTCTCACATAAAGTGAAATTCAGCCAGCAGGAAACGTTAGAGGGATTTCCACTAGATAACACAACCAGGAAACGATAGAGGGATTTCCACTAGATAACACAACCAGGAAACGATAGAGGGATTTCCACTAGATAACACAACCAGGAAACGATAGAGGGATTTCCACTAGATAACACAACCAGGAAACGATAGAGGGATTTCCACTAGATAACACAACCAGGAAACGATAGAGGGATTTCCACTAGATAACACAACCAGGAAACGATAGAGGGATTTCCACTAGATAACACAACCAGGAAACGATAGAGGGATTTCCACTAGATAACACAACCAGGAAACGATAGAGGGATGTCCACTAGATAACACAACCAGGAAACGATAGAGGGATGTCCACTAGATAACACAACCAGGAAACGATAGAGGGATTTCCTCTAGATAACACAACCACCTAGTCAAAACAACTTTCCCATTTTGAGGCCAATATCACAAACAATCAAATCAAATCATTTGTCACATGCACCAAATACAACAGGACCTTAACATGAAATGCTTACTTACAAGCCCTTAACCATCAATGCAGATTTAATAAAGTATTTACAAAATAAACTAAACTAAAGTAAATAATAAAATGGTAATACTTTTACTGAGTCAATGTACCTCAACAGGACAGGTTGACAGGTTGACTCGGCACCGAGTCAAATTACCTCGACAGGTCAGGTTGACAGGTTGACTCGGCACCGAGTCAAATTACCTCGACAGGACAGGTTGACAGGTTGACTCGGCACCGAGTCAAATTACCTCGACAGGACAGGTTGACAGGTTGACTCGGCACCGAGTCAAATTACCTCGACAGGTCAGGTTGACAGGTTGACTCGGCACCGAGTCAAATTACCTCGACAGGTCAGGTTGACAGGTTGACTCGGCACCGAGTCAAATTACCTCGACAGGTCAGGTTGACAGGTTGACTCGGCACCGAGTCAAATTACCTCGACAGGTTTGTTGAGGTAATTTGTACATGTAGGTAGGGGTAAAGTGACTATGCATAGATAATAAGCAGTGAGTAGTAGCAGTGTCAAAACAAAGGGGGGGTAGCCAAAAAGTCCAGGTAGCCATTTGATTAAGTGTTCAGCAGTCTTATGGCTTGGGGGTAGAAGCTGTTAAGGAGCCTTTTGGACCTAGACTTGGCGCTCCGGTACTGCTTCTGGTAATCCGTCTGGCCCCGCGGCCTTGTGAATGTTGACCTGTTTAAAGGTCTTGCTCACATCTGCTACGGAGATCGTGATCACACATTTGTCCGGAGCAGCTGGTGCTCTCATGCATCCTTCAGTGTTGCTTGCCTCGAAGCGAGCATAAAAGGCAGTTAGATTTGATTTGATTTTGCCCGTCTGGTAGGCTTGCATCACTGGGCAGCTTGCGGCGGCGTTTCCCTTTGTAGTCGGTAATAGTTTGCAAACCCTGCCACATATATACGTACGGTCACTGTGGGGATGAGGTTGTTGATGCACTTTATGATGAAGCCGGTGGTATGAGATGGTATACAGCTCAATGCCATTCATCCGGGATGAATCCCGGGAGATATTCCAGTCTGTTCTAGCAAAACAGTCCTGTAGCTTTGCAACCGCGTCATTTGACCACTTCTGTATTGAGCGAGTCACTGGTACTTCCTGCTTTACTTTAGTGTTTAAGCAGAAATCAGGAGGATATAATTCTGGTCAGATTTGCCAAATGGAGGGTGAGGGAGAGCTTTGTATGTGTCTCTGTGTGTGGAGAAAGGTGGTCTATAGTTTTTTCTTCTTCTGGATGCACATATAACATGCTGGTAGAAATGAGGTAAAACATATTTAAGTTTGCCTGCATTAAAGTCCCCGGGCCACTAGGAGTGCCACTTCTGGATGAGCATTTAGCCACTTGCTTACGAATTCTCACAAGGCACCCTGATCTGCACCCCTGTATCTCCTTCTTTTCTTCATGCAAATGACGGGGATTTGGACCTTGTCAGGGAGCAACATTAGATCCTTTGCGTCAGACTCATTAAAAGGAAAATCTTTGTCCAGTTCGAGGGGAGTAGTCGCTGTTCTGTTCAGAAACTCTTTTCGGGTCATGAAAGATGGTAGCATGAACATTATGTACAAAATAAGTTACAAACAATGCGAAAAAACACATTCACTGCACTGGTGCGTAAGTAATACTGTGAAACACTATCATACAACTATTACTGCAGATGTATTATAGACCTTTTCTGAAATCACAATGCAGCACCTTTAACAAGAACGCAAATCTGGGTCCAGGAAACTGCCCCTCCACTGAGCCCAACCGATCCCCTCAATGTTTTAATATCATTCCTTTGCCATGTTTTTCTCACATTTTCCCTTGGCATGAATGCTGTTGCTTTTGCTTTCATGGTGCTTTTGACTTCATGGTGACGTAAACTGTGGTCTCGAAAGATAGACTTGTACACTGGGTTGTATAACTCCTCAGTCCTCCTCTTACAGCCCGTTGCAGTAATCGGGATGATAACACAGCCTGTTGCAGTAATCGGGATGATAACACAGCCTGTTGCAGTAATCGGGATGATAACACAGCCTGTTGCAGTAATCAGATGATAACACAACCTGTTGCAGTAATCGGGATGATAACACAGCCTGTTGCAGTAATCAGATGATAACACAACCTGTTGCAGTAATCGGGATGATAACACAGCCTGTTGCAGTAATCGGATGATAACACAGCCTGTTGCAGTAATCGGATGATAACACAGCCTGTTGCAGTAATCGGGATGATAACACAGCCTGTTGCAGTAATCGGATGATAACACAGCCTGTTGCAGTAATCGGATGATAACACAGCCTGTTGCAGTAATCGGGATGATAACACAGCCTGTTGCAGTAATCGGGATGATAACACAGCCTGTTGCAGTAATCGGGATGATAACACAGCCTGTTGCAGTAATCGGGATGATAACACAGCCTGTTGCAGTAATCGGGATGATAACACAGCCTGTTGCAGTAATCAGATGATAACAAAACCACACAACACAGATGGGAGATCTTCTAGGCCTATCTAATCAGCCTATCTAATCATCATAAGGCATTAATTCAGTCAACAAGATTTAAAAATGTAATAAAACATACATTTGTTAATTAAGCAGAGACCACCACTTTATTTTTGACCCTCACGTTGGTCCCCAAAGCAACACTGCACTCTATCAAATGATTCTCAATTTGCTTTACCCTCTGAAGAAAAATGATATGTAATGTTAATGTAAATTCTCCACATTATGCCAATTCAAGTTAATTTAATCCCCCCCGCAAGATGACTCAAGAAACGTCTTAATGTATACTAATATATGTTAATATATACCATTTTCGCAGAAGCTTTTATGCAAAGCCATTTATGGTCATGTGTGTATACATTATGCGTATGGGTAGCCCTGGGAATCAAACCCACTATTCTTGTCAATGCAAGCTCCATGCTCTACCAACCCAGCCAGACAGGACCATGTGTATTTACCATACTCTAGCAACCCAGCCAGACAGGACCATGTGTATTCACCATGCTCTACCAACCAAGCCAGACAGGACCATGTGTATTCACCATGCTCTACCAGACAGGACCATGTGTATTCACCATGCTCTACCAGACAGGACCATGTGTATTCACCATGCTCTACCAGACAGGACCATGTGTATTCACCATGCTCTACCAGACAGGACCATGTGTATTCACCATGCTCTACCAGACAGGACCATGTGTATTCACCATGCTCTACCAGACAGGACCATGTGTATTCACCATGCTCTACCAGACAGGACCATGTGTATTCACCATGCTCTACCAGACAGGACCATGTGTATTCACCATGCTCTACCAGACAGGACCATGTGTATTCACCATGCTCTACCAGACAGGACCATGTGTATTCACCATGCTCTACCAGACAGGACCATGTGTATTCACCATGCTCTACCAGACAGGACCATGTGTATTCACCATGCTCTACCAGACAGGACCATGTGTATTCACCATGCTCTACCAGACAGGACCATGTGTATTCACCATGCTCTACCAGACAGGACCATGTGTATTCACCATGCTCTACCAGACAGGACCATGTGTATTCACCATGCTCTACCAGACAGGACCATGTGTATTCACCATGCTCTACCAGACAGGACCATGTGTATTCACCATGCTCTACCAGACAGGACCATGTGTATTCACCATGCTCTACCAGACAGGACCATGTGTATTCACCATGCTCTACCAGACAGGACCATGTGTATTCACCATGCTCTACCAGACAGGACCATGTGTATTCACCATGCTCTACCAGACAGGACTATGTGTATTCACCATGCTCGACCAACCCAGCCAGACAGGACCATGTGTATTTACCATGCTCTACCAGACAGGACCATGTGTATTCACCATGCTCGACCAACCCAGCCAGACAGGACCATGTGTATTTACCATGCTCTACCAGACAGGACCATGTGTTTTCACCATGCTCTACCAGACAGGACCATGTGTATTCACCATGCTCTACCAGACAGGACCATGTGTATTCACCATGCTCTACCAGACAGGACCATGTGTTTTCACCATGCTCTACCAGACAGGACCATGTGTATTCACCATGCTCTACCAGACAGGACCATGTGTATTCACCATGCCCTACCAGACAGGACTATGTGTATTCACCATGCTCTACCAGACAGGACCATGTATATTCACCATGCTCTACCAGACAGGACCATGTGTATTCACCATGCTCTACCAGACAGGACCATGTGTATTCACCATGCTCTACCAGACAGGACCATGTGTATTCACCATGCTCTACCAGACAGGACCATGTGTTTTCACCATGCTCTACCAGACAGGACCATGTGTTTTCACCATGCTCTACCAGACAGGACCATGTGTTTTCACCATGCTCTACCAGACAGGACTATGTGTATTCACCATGCTCTACCAGACAGGACCATGTATATTCACCATGCTCTACCAGACAGGACCATGTGTATTCACCATGCTCTACCAGACAGGACCATGTGTATTCACCATGCTCTACCAGACAGGACCATGTGTATTCACCATGCTCTACCAGACAGGACCATGTGTATTCACCATGCTCTACCAGACAGGACCATGTGTATTCACCATGCTCTACCAGACAGGACCATGTGTATTCACCATGCTCTACCAGACAGGACCATGTGTATTCACCATGCTCTACCAGACAGGACCATGTATATTCACCATGCTCTACCAGACAGGACCATGTATATTCACCATGCTCTACCAGACAGGACCATGTATATTCACCATGCTCTACCAGACAGGACCATGTGTATTCACCATGCTCTACCAACCCAGCCAGCCAGGACCTTGTGTATTTGCATTACACAGTCATATATGAGGCTTTGTAGATCACCCAGCGGAGTTGTCAACCAACGGGAATTCAAAGCCATTGGATTTATGTTAAAAGTATACTTTGAATTTAACTTTTTTTTTAATACAAATTCCATCAATTTCTTTACATTCATAACTTTTTGTTAAATCCAAACAGTTATCCACCCTGTTTCAAAGTGATCAGTAGGAAAAACATATATTTTTTGTTTGATTAAAAGTGGAAATGAAGTTGATTCAACTCTCTCTCTCCCTACAGCACTGTACTCTCTCCTCCTGTTCTGTGTCTTCCTGTGGATCCCCTTTGTCTACTTCTATTATGAGGAGAAGGATGATGACAACATCAACAAGTGTTCAGTAAGACTGCTGCTGCCTGTCCTCTTACTGTACACACACACCACACCACAAACACACACACATATCAACAAGTGTTCAGTAAGACTGCGGCTACCTGTCCTCTTACTGTACACACACCACACCACACCACACACACACACACACACACACACACACACACACACACACACACACACACACACACACACACACACACACACACACACACACACACACATTTCAACAACTGTTCAGTAAGACTGTGGCTACCCGTCCTCTTACTGTACTCTAGACACACACACACACACACATTGACATTGGCTATGAACAGCAGTCGCTAGCTGTCTGTCTCTGGATTAAGGAAGGTAAACACTGTATTATTCATTATTTTGGACTTAATCCCATCGGTTCCACATATCGTGAGAGATTGCATTCCTAATTTTAAAAAATAAATATATATTTAACCTTTATTTAACCAGGTAGGCAAGTTGAGAACAAGTTCTCATTTACAATTGCGACCTGGCCAAGATAAAGCAAAGCAGTTCGACACATAATAATACAGTATAAACAAGTCTATATACAATGTGAGCAAATGAGGTGAGATAAGGGAGGTAAAGGCAAAAGAAGGCCATGGTGGCAAAGTAAATACAATATAGCAAGTAAAACACTGACCAACCAGAGGCTGAGTGTAAACACATCACTCTCAATTAAGACACTCACTAAATATTAATATATCACCATCCCCCAAAATAGATACAGAAGTGATACTTAAAGCTCTATGCTACAAATAAAGTGTACAGTATCCCTATAGAGCTACATTCTGTAGAAAGCATACAGTATCCTATAGAACTACATTCTGTAGAAAAGCGTACAGTATCCCTATAGAGCTACATTCTGTAGAAAGTGTACAGTATCCTATAGAACTACATACTGTAGAAAAGCGTACAGTATCCTATAGAAGTGCATACTGTAGAAAGCATACAGTATCCTATAGAACTACATTCTGTAGAAAAGCGTACAGTATCCCTATAGAGCTACATTCTGTAGAAAGTGTACAGTATCCTATAGAACTACATACTGTAGAAAAGCGTACAGTATCCTATAGAAGTACATACTGTAGAAAAGCGTACAGTATCCTATAGAAGTACATACTGTAGAAAGAGTACAGTATCCCTATAGAGCTACATTCTGTAGAAAAGCGTACAGTATCCCTATAGAGCTACATTCTGTAGAAAGCATACAGTATCCCTATAGAGCTACATTCTGTAGAAAGAGTACAGTATCCCTATAGAGCTACATTCTGTAGAAAAGCGTACAGTATCCCTATAGAGCTACATTCTGTAGAAAGTGTACAGTATCCTATAGAACTACATACTGTAGAAAAGCGTACAGTATCCTATAGAAGAACATACTGTAGAAAAGCGTACAGTATCCCTATAGAAGTACATACTGTAGAAAAGCGTACAGTATCCTATAGAAGTACATACTGTAGAAAAGCGTACAGTATCCTATAGAAGTACATACTGTAGAAAAGCGTACAGTATCCTATAGAAGTACATACTGTAGAAAATCGTACAGTATCCTATAGAAGTACATACTGTAGAAAAGCGTACAGTATCCTATAGAACTACATACTGTAGAAAAGCATACAGTATCCCTATAGAAGTACATACTGTAGAAAGCGTACAGTATCCTATAGAAGTGCATACTGTAGAAAAGCGTACAGTATCCTATAGAAGTACATACTGTAGAAAATCGTACAGTATCCTATAGAAGTAAATACTGTAGAAAAGCGTACAGTATCCTATAGAAGTACATACTGTAGAAAAGCGTACAGTATCCTATAGAAGTACATACTGTAGAAAATCGTACAGTATCCTATAGAAGTACATACTGTAGAAAAGCGTACAGTATCCTATAGAACTACATACTGTAGAAAAGCATACAGTATCCCTATAGAAGTACATACTGTAGAAAAGCAGGAAGAAAAGGAGAAAGTTGAGACTTTACTGTCGACTCTTGGATATTACGTATACATGGCCTCTGTTAAGTTAAGTGTAGAAAAAGCCAAAGCCCATAGGAATAGACCACCGCCCCTCTTCATCTTAAACTGAATATTGCTGAAATGTCATATATTGGTCTCCAAAGGACACGGTAGTGATTATATAGATTACATGCCACAGTGAGCTTCTTCCCTTTCCTCTGGGTTGGTTTGGAGCTGACAGAAGCACTTCCTCTCACAGCCAAGCAGTTCTTTTGAATCATTACTTTCAAAGCACCCTTTAATAACAGCGCTGGGAGTAAGGTGTGTGTGTGTGTGTGTGTGTGTGTGTGTGTGTGTGTGTGTGTGACACTACTCTGAGAGTCTTTGGCAGGTTGAACGGGACTCTGGATTCCACTTCACACTCCATTGTCCCCTCACTAAATGGAATATGGAATTAGTTAGCCAGCCACTCACCTCAAACGTACACACACACACACACACACACCCGCCCCCCCCCCCCCCCAACCAACCCCATTGAAGAATTAGATATGGTTACATTCCTGATTAATAATCACAGTATTAATAATTCTGTCTTTCATTACAGCAAGTGAAAAATGCTCTGAAATACACAATTGGATTCATCATCGTCTGTGCAGCACTGCTATTAATTGGGTAAGTACTATGAGACATTGGCACCCACCCTATTCTCTATTTAGTGCACAACATTTGACCAGGGCCTGCATAGCGATGTCTATAATAACAAGGAATAGGGTTCTATTTTGGACACAGCCATAGATGGTGGGGAGAGGTGTGTACAACATGTCATTATAATCGCTTAATGAGCAAGGTGTTTTCCTCTTCAAGGAAATCAAACTGCCATCTGTTCAGCCATGAGCAGCCAGACATCACAGAAAAAAGTCCTCTTCCACCAGAGTAGTTGTGAAACTCCTGGGTTCTTCTACTGGTTCAATCTAACTTCACAACTCTGGAGCTTTAGTAATATTCCTGTCCCAAGATGCCCTCTGTTATAGTTACTGTCCCAAGATGCCCTCTGTTATAGTTACTGTCCCAAGATGCCCTCAGTTATAGTTACTGTCCCAAGATGCCCTCTGTTATAGTTACTGTCCCAAGATGTCCTCTGTTATAGTTACTGTCCCAAGATGCCCTCTGTTATAGTTACTGTCCCAAGATGCCCTCTGTTATAGTTACTGTCCCAAGATGCCCTCTGTTATAGTTACTGTCCCAAGATGCCCTCTGTTATAGTTACTGTCCCAAGATGCCCTCTGTTATAGTTACTGTCCCAAGATGCCCTCTGTTATAGTTACTGTCCCAAGATGCCCTCTGTTATAGTTACTGTCCCAAGATGCCCTCTGTTATAGTTACTGTCCCAAGATGCTCTCTGTTATAGTTACTGTCCCAAGATGTCCTCTGCTATAGTTACTGTCCCAAGATGCCCTCTGTTATAGTTACTGTCCCAAGATGCCCTCTGCTATAGTTACTGACCCAAGATGCCCTCTGCTATAGATACTGCCCCAATATGTTTAACCTTATGTGGAGGGACATCTGAGTTCCCAGCCCGCATCCCCAGCACCCAACCTCAGCTCCCAGCTCCTAGCCCCACCCCAGCACCCAACCTCAGCTCCCATCCCCACCCCAGCACCCATCCTCAGCTCCCATCCCCACTCCAGCACCCAACCTCAGCTCCCATCCCCACCCCAGCACCCAACCTCAGCTCCCATCCCCACCCCAGCACCCATCCTCAGCTCCCATCCCCACCCCAGCACCCAACCTCAGCTTCCAGCCCCACCCCAGCACCCAACCTCAGCTTCCATCCCCACCCCACCACCCAACCTCAGCTCCCATCCCCACCCCAGCACCCAACCTCAGCTCCCATCCCCACCCCAGCACCCAACCTCAGCTCCCATCCCCACCCCAGCACCCATCCTCAGCTCCCATCCCCACCCCAGCACCCAACCTCAGCTTCCAGCCCCACCCCAGCACCCAACCTCAGCTTCCAGCCCCATCCCAAGCACTCATCCCCAGCACACATCCTCAGCTCCCATCCCATCCCAGTACCCATCCTCAGCTCCCAGCCCCATCTCTAGACTTATTTAATCACTGTCTCAGATAAAGCCATTGTGAACAGTCCCTTTCGTGATTAAGTGTCTGAAAGATGACTTGATGCTTAAATCTATAGTGATACACAGTGGAAACCATGTCCCATTTAACCTCCAGTTTACTCTGTGTTGAACTGTGCCTGTGCAGCATAAACATAATGGATTTCTCCTAGCCACCAACACCACAGTAACATGCTTGCTGTTCAGGTCATGTAATGTAATGTAATGTTCGTTCAACCATTAAATGGCACTCTGATCCTATAGAGGAGGCTGCCTGGATTGGACGGTGGGTGGATAGAAACATGTCATCCTAAATGGTACCCTATTCCCTACATAGTGCACTACTTTTGACCAGAGCCCTATGGGCCTTAGACAACATGTTGACATTTGAGACACATCCTAGGACGAGCCCACATGGTCCATTTCAAGTTGGAAAGTTTGGACTCTTTGGGATTCTTTAGACAGAAGCAATTTAGTGTCTATTTTACCTTTTTGAACCGTCAGCCCTTTGTACCTCTTTGTACCGGGGGATTGTTGTTCAGGTCTCTTGATGCGAGGCGACATGATGGCTTTTATCCTGCTCTGCCTCTCCTCTGCTTTCCTTTCCACTCCACTCCTCTCCTCTCTGTGTGATGCCCTGTGGTACAGGGAGACATCAGGCCCCTGTTTGGGTGACTGTTCATTCAAGGGCTTTTCTGCTTGAACACAGTCTTTTGTTTGCAGCCTGTCGTGACTGGTCTAGAGGGCTAGGCATGACTCAAAACTCCTAAAAATAACTATTGACCTTTCAGCTGCTGCTGATTCTTTAAACTTGGGCTTTTGAGGTGATTGTTCTTTTATAGGGTGGTCTACATTCAGCACGTTGTTTCTTAGTTGAATTGTTGATCCATAGAGACAACATATTATACACTTTATTATTAGGCATTATAAAGGCTCATACGCGCTTATAACAAGTTAAAAAGCATTATACTTGCAGGCTTCAAGTAAAGTATTGCCAATATTTATTTCTGAATCCAGCCTTGGTTTAAATGAGCTGTCATTATAGTAGGCCTAGGGTAAGGGTAGCCTACGGAGGGCTTGGGTATTCAACACATCAAACGGGAAAACAAGCAATTGTTACAGGCAAATAACTTGTGTATACGAGGTTCACCAGTGTATTCCCAGAAGTTCTTCTCTCCTTTCATGATGCTCTTCATGATGGCATGGACAAATGGAGGGGTTTTTGCACACGTCTTAAACAGGAGCTGCATGGCTAACATAATGTAGGCCTACCTACAATACATAGATATTTTGTATATATTTTTATTTTACCTTTTTGAAAACTCTGTTTATTCAGTTTTACACACAAGACAACACAAACAATATAAATCATATACTCAACTAGAATTTATTTTAAATAAAATAAAATGAGCTTTAAAGATACCGTACTTTAGACAAGTTAAACACACCGGGCAGAAGGCTACAAAGGTTAAAGGGCAATCTATAGTACAGGGACAGAGCAAACACCTCACCATTGTTCCTGTATACAGTCAAGGAATAAGGGTGGAGAAATGCAGCCACTCACAGCCAGTCATGGCCACAGACCGCCCATCCACTGGACCCAATATAAAGTTTACCATGCTTTAACATGTTATTTGTAGTTTTATGTAAGCGTGAACAAAATGTACAAAAAAAAACTGGGCAAAACAAGCTCACATTTTAGTCTCTGACCGGGCAAGATGAACAAGGCATCTGCAGGTCACAATCAATAAGCACATCAACAACCTTAACCCCCCCCCAAAAAAAAACCACAAAGAAATGCTCATCCAGACTTACAGACTGCAAATACAGACTTGTTTTAATATGAATGCCATCAGAGGATGGACTGTTTGAAGTAAGACCGGAATGGAGCCCAAGCCTCATAAAACAGTATGGGGTTCCCACGTGTATTGCATTTTTTCTAGTTTCAGAGAGCACAACACATCTCTAACTCAATATTTATAAGATGGGGGAGCTGCCATCTTCCAGGTCTGTAGTATTAGCCGTCTAGCTAAAATAGTTGTATAAGCAACAGTGTCCAACTGGATTCTTGACAGGGGGGTACCTATGGGCAGTACTCCAGATCTAGAAGAGTGTCATATATACACTGCTCAAAAAAATAAAGGGAACACTTAAACAACACAATGTAACTCCAAGTCAATCACACCTCTGTGAAATCAAACTGTCCATTTAGGAAGCAACACTGATTGACAATAAATTGCACATGCTGTTGTGCAAATGAGTTAGACAATAGGTGGAAATGATAGGCAATTAGCAAGACACCCCCAATAAAGGAGTGGTTCTGCAGGTGGTGACCTCCGACCATGGAGGCGCTACCAGGAGACAGGCCAGTACATCAGGAGACGTGGAGGAGGCCGTAGGAGGGCAACAACCCAGCAGCAGGACTGCTACCTTCGCCTTTGTGCAAGTAGGAGCAGGAGGAGCACTGCCAGAGCCCTGCAAAATGACCTCCAGTAGGCCACACATGTGCATGTGTCTGTTTCTGACCGTTTGAGCAGACACCATGAGGGTGGTATGAGGGCCTGACATCCACAGGTGGGGGTTGTGCTTACAGCCCAACACCGTGCAGGACGTTTGGCATTTGCCAGAGAACACCAAGATAGGCAAATTCGCCACTGGCGCCCTGTGCTCTTCACAGATGAAAGCAGGTTCACACTGAGCACATGTGACAGACGTGACAGAGTCTGGAGACGCCGTGGAGAACGTTCTGCTGCCTGTAACATCCTCCAGCATGACCGGTTTGGTGGTGGGTCAGTCATAGTGTGGGGTGGCATTTCTTTGGGGGGCCGCACAGCCCTCCATGTGCTCGCCAGAGGTAGCCTGACTGCCATTAGGTACCGAGATGAGATCCTCAGACCCCTTGTGAGACCATATGCTGGTGCGGTTGGCCCTGGGTTCCTCCTAATGCAAGACAATGCTAGACCTCATGTGGCTGGAGTGTGTCAGCAGTTCCTGCAAGAGGAAGGCATTGATGCTATGGACTGGCCCGCCCGTTCCCCAGACCTGAATCCAATTGAGCACATCTGTGACATCATGTTTCGCTCCATCCACCAACGCCACTGTTGCACCACAGACTGTCCAGGAGTTGGCGGATGCTTTAGTCCAGGTCTGGGAGGAGATCCCTCAGGAGACCATCCGCCACCTCATCAGGAGCATGCCCAGGCGTTGTAGGGAGGTCATACAGGCACGTGGAGGCCACACACACTACTGAGCCTCATTTTGACTTGTTTTAAGGACATTACATCAAAGTTGGATCAGCCTGTAGTGTGGTTTTCCACTTTAATTTTGAGTGTGACTCCAAATCCAGACCTCCATGGGTTGATAAATTTGATTTCCATTGATCATTTTTGTGTGATTTTGTTGTCAGCACATTCAACTATGTAAAGAAAAAAGTATTTAATAAGAATATTTCATTCATTCAGATCTAGGATGTGTTATTTTAGTGTTCCCTTAATTTTTTTGAGCAGTGTATATATATCAGAGAAGCATTTAAATATTAAAATCCCAGAAACCTGACACTTTATGACAGCCCCAAAAGAGCTAAAAGAGGATGAATGCACCCTGTGCAGCACAGATTCCCAGGTGTTTTCCCCAAGTTCCTCCCCCAAATCCTTTTCCCATCGAGTCTTTAAAGGCACCAAAGAAGGGTTCTGTAAGTCAATGATTGCAAATACATCTGAAATTGCTCCCCTAGGAATCTTGTTCAGCTCAAAGATGCTCTCTATAGCTGTATTCGCAGGCCTATGGGGTAATTCAGGTGTGTTAGCTCTGACAAAGTTCCGAGTCTGGAGATAACGGAAAAAGTGGGATTGGGGGAGGTTGAAAATTTCCTGTAGCTGAGCAAAAGAGGCAAATGTATCATCAAATAATAATTGGGCTAGTGAGGAGAGGCCTAGTGAGTGCCAGATGGCAAAAGCCCCATCATTCAAAGATGGAGGAAATAAAATGTTCTGTTTGGGCCTGATAGAGAAAAGCCTCGGAGGCTAAAGGCTAAACGGAACTGATTTCAAATTTTAAGAGACTGCTTTACAATTGGGTTGACACACCTTTTGCCTAGGGACACTGGGAGAGATGAGCACAACACAGAAGAAAGTGCAGCATGTTTACACGATTCAGACTCCATCTGGACCCAGAGTGGTCTAGGGCCAGTAGGATCAGCTTGTAGCCAGTACAAAAGGGTTCTGAAATTTGCAGCCCAATAGTATGTCTGGGAATTTGCCAGAGCTAAACCACCTTAGGCTTCTGTAAATGTTTTCTACCAATCCGTGGTACCTTGCCATCCCAAATAAAATACATGAATGTTTGATCCAGTGAATTAAAAAAAGATTTTGGATTTAAAATGGGTAAACATTGAAATAAATATAATAATTTGGGCAACACATTCATTTTAATGACATTAATCCTTCCGATAAGAGAAAGAAGTAGCGAATTCCAAAAAGTAAAATATTGTTTCAAACTCTCTGCTAGAGCAACAAAGTTTTCCTGAAACAAATTGGAATATTTCCTTGTCACTTTAACTCCCAAGTAAGTGAATTGATCCCGGACAATCCTAAACTGAAAACTTGTAAAAGAGCACTTTAAAGCAGCCTTATTTACAGGAAAAAGTTCACTCTTGCCTAGATTCAGCTTGTACCCTGAGATTGATCCAAACTTTTTAAGAACAGATAAGGCATGTGGTAATGAGGTATCAGTGTTGGGGATAAACAAAAGGAGGTCGTCAGCATATTGCGAGACTTTCTGCTCTAAGAAGTGGGTCCGGACGGTTTTTTGTAGCTCCCTCAGAAGCTACAAAGGGAGTAGATTTATCAACCAAAATGGCAGCACCTCTTGATTTACTATGAAAGTTAGAGTGGAACACTTGACATACCCAGTCCCTACTCATCCTAAAATGCTCACCAGTCCTCAAGTGAGTCTCTTGTAGAACTGCAACATTTGCATTCAAACCTTTTAAGTGTGTCAACACCCTCTTACGCTTCACAGGGTTGTTAACGCCTTTGATGTTCCACGAAATGCACTTATTTTGGCCACCCTGAGCACTCCCGTTATACAACCCTGTCATTAGAGCATAGATCGGAAAAGCAATGAGTACCCCAAAAACCCCAGAATAACTTGTCTCATAGTAATAATGTACGGTGCAAGATATTTGGAAAAAGTACAGAAAAAAGACAGAATGACAACATTAGAACTGAACAGTTCAACCTCCTTCCTCCCCCAAACCACGTCCCCCATCCCAGACAGAACCTCCCCAAACGAGGTACAAGCCTAAATAGAACGTGTTCTCTTCACACAGTATGTCTATGAGATTGCGGTGTTAAACCTAAACCCACAGTCCCGCTCTTTAAAGTTGCGTTTTGTGTTAATGGATCAAGCAGCAAAACAAGAGAAAAATAAAAGTGAATCCCTTGTGCAAATGAAATTACAAAAGCACCACTTGTAGATGTATATAATTATATTCCCAGTCTTATAACAGACAATCAAAAAATAATAATAATTGTCTAGTTTGACGCTAAGACAACTTACAGCCAAGACCAAAAAACTACGTGTGCGCAACGTTGAACGTTTGCTGGGCATAAATGACGTTCAAAACCTTTAAAATTGAACTGAAGACCCTCAAAAACGTGTAGCCTTGGAACATTTACTGTTTACTGGGTCGGTACAAACGGATGCAGTAAACAAATAACCAGAAATATTTTGAGTCACTGAGACACTATGTCAACAAACTGAATAGGTGAGCGAGACAGCCTAGAAACACAGGTGTTAAGTAAAACCTTAATACAATGAAATGAAAATGACTGAATGGTTGTAAGTCAAGCACTCTAGATGATCAAAACATTAGATCACATCAAATAAGCCTGAATGGGTTCGCCAACTCCCCAACTATACAAGACTAGCATGTTATAACTAAACATAATTGTACCACAGGTGGGCTACTTGCTATCCACAGTTCGCAAGCAACAGTTGCTGTTCTATGAGCAAGTTCTAGACTTCTTGATGTGACGTTGAATGTGAGCCATAGCCTCATCCAGAGTCTCAAATGTGTGGTCTTTACCATCATGAGATAGCCATAAACGGCCGGGAATCGCAGTCCATACTTCACACCTGGATGGTGTAGTAGTAGTCATTTGGCCTGCCCGAAAGCTGTGCGCTGCTTGGAAATAGTGGGGGAGTAGTCCTGGTAGATGGAGAAGCTCTGTCCTTGAAAGCTCAGTGGTATTGCCGGCTCGTCGGAGAATCTCCATCTTCTCATGGAAAAAGTGCACTCTAAGAATTATGTCACAGGGCCTCTCACCATCCCGGGGCTTTGGGCGCAGAGACCGGTGGGCACGATCAATCAGGGGCTTCTCATCCAAGGCAAGAACATCCTTCAGCAGCCCAGAAACTAAATCCGTGGCGCGAGGCATTTCCGCTGATTCTGGGACTGATACCAGTCTCAGTTATTGAGGTGAGAGAATCCCTCTAAACTCACACAACTCTCCTGCACCTTTTTCAAATCCACAGCCAGGTGTTTCACGTCAGCTTCCAGGGAGGTGGTTAAGTCGGAGACATTGGTAGCGGAGGTCTCCAGTGCTGCAGTCACTGTATTGTGCAAATCTGTTGTTGTTTTGATTGATGTGATTGCTGGCACAGTCTCGTTCCGCAGGATGGTTAGATCTGCTTTTAGAAACCTCCTGTATTTGTGCCTCAATCGTAGCAACTACCTCCGTTTTCATTCCAACTATCTCAGAGCGTAATAGTTTGATGGCCACGAGAATGTTCATTTCAGCGCCGTCAGGCCAAGCCGCACCCCCAGGTAAAGTGTGAGTCCCCTGGCCCTCAGACTCAGGAGAGGGAGGTGATGAGAGTGGGTCTTGTGGGCCGGGTTTTCCCAAAGTCATGTTTTTGGCCTTATTTTCTGTCGACATTCGAAAGCAAAGTAGTCTTGGTTTTTACGGAAAGTGATCACCAAACTAATATTTGAAAATAAATACGATTCTGCTGCAGAATTCACATAAACTTTCAGAATACTGCGGGAGCAAACGGAAAACACGTCAGTCACACATGGTGTCCCTCCAACCTCCCTAACTTTATTTGACAAGGCAATTCAGTTAAGAACTCGTTTTTATTTACAATGACGACCTACCAAAAGGTAAATGGCCTCCTGCAGGGACAGGGGCTGGGATAAACAATGTATAGGACAAAACACACATCAAGACAAGAGAGACAACACTACATAAAGAGAGACCTAAGACAACAGCATAGCATGACATCAACACATAATCAAATCAAATCAAATCAAATGTATTTGTCACATACACATGGTTAGCAGATGTTAATGCGAGTGTAGCGAAATGCTTGTGCTTCTAGTTCCGACAATGCAGTAATAACGAACAAGTAATCTAACTAACAATTCCAAAAAAAACTACTGTCTTATACACAGTGTAAGGGGATAAAGAATATGTACATAAGGATATATGAATGAGTGATGGTACAGAGCAGCATAGGCAAGATACAGTAGATGATATCGAGTACAGTATATACATATGAGATGAGTATGTAAACCAAGTGGCATAGTTAAAGTGGCTAGTGATACATGTATTACATAAGGATGCAGTCGATGATATAGAGTACAGTATCTACGTATGCATATGAGATGAATAATGTAGGGTAAGTAACATTATATAAGGTAGCATTGTTTAAAGTGGCTAGTGATATATTTACATCATTTCCCATCAATTCCCATGATTAAAGTGGCTGGAGTAGAGTCAGTGGCATTGACAGTGTGTTGGCAGTAGCCACTCAATGTTAGTGGTGGCTGTTTAACAGTCTGATGGCCTTGAGATAGAAGCTGTTTTTCAGTCTCTCGGTCCCAGCTTTGATGCACCTGTACTGACCTCGCCTTCTGGATGACAGTTGTGCAGACCTCACTACCCTCTGGAGAGCCTTACGGTTGAGGGCGGTGCAGTTGCCATACCAGGCGGTGATACAGCCCGCCAGGATGCTCTCGATTGTGCATCTGTAGAAGTTTGTGAGTGCTTTTGGTGACAAGCCGAATTTCTTCAGCCTCCTGAGGTTGAAGAGGCGCTGCTGCGCCTTCTTCACGATGCTGTCTGTGTGAGTGGACCAATTCAGTTTGTCTGTGATGTGTATGCCGAGGAACTTAAAACTTGCTACCCTCTCCACTACTGTTCCATCGATGTGGATGGGGGGGTGTTCCCTCTGCTGTTTCCTGAAGTCCACAATCATCTCCTTAGTTTTGTTGACGTTGAGTGTGAGGTTATTTTCCTGACACCACACTCCGAGGGCCCTCACCTCCTCCCTGTAGGCCGTCTCGTCGTTGTTGGTAATCAAGCCTACCACTGTTGTGTCGTCCGCAAACTTGATGATTGAGTTGGAGGCGTGCGTGGCCACGCAGTCGTGGGTGAACAGGGAGTACAGGAGAGGGCTCAGAACGCACCCTTGTGGGGCCCCAGTGTTGAGGATCAGCGGGGAGGAGATGTTGTTGCCTACCCTCACCACCTGGGGGCGGCCCGTCAGGAAGTCCAGTACCCAGTTGCACAGGGCGGGGTCGAGACCCAGGGTCTCGAGCTTGATGACGAGCTTGGAGGGTACTATGGTGTTGAATGCCGAGCTGTAGTCGATGAACAGCATTCTCACATAGGTATTCCTCTTGTCCAGATGGGTTAGGGCAGTGTGCAGTGTGGTTGAGATTGCATCGTCTGTGGACCTATTTGGGCGGTAAGCAAATTGGAGTGGGTCAAGGGTGTCAGGTAGGGTGGAGGTGATATGGTCCTTGACTAGTCTCTCAAAGCACTTCATGATGACGGATGTGAGTGCTACAGGGCGGTAGTCGTTTAGCTCAGTTACCTTAGCTTTCTTGGGAACAGGAACAATGGTGGCCCTCTTGAAGCATGTGGGAACAGCAGACTGGTATAGGGATTGGTTGAATATGTCCGTAAACACACCGGCCAGCTGGTCTGCGCATGCTCTGAGGGCGCGGCTGGGGATGCCGTCTGGGCCTGCAGCCTTGCGAGGGTTAACACGTTTAAATGTCTTACTCACTTCGGCTGCAGTGAAGGAGAGACCGCATGTTTTCGTTGCAGGCCGTGTCAGTGGCACTGTATTGTCCTCAAAGCGGGCAAAAAAGTTGTTTAGTCTGCCTGGGAGCAAGACATCCTGGTCCGTGACTGGGCTGGGTTTCTTCCTGTAGTCCGTGATTGACTGTAGACCCTGCCACATGCCTCTTGTGTCTGAGCCGTTGAATTGAGATTCTACTTTGTCTCTGTACTGGCGCTTAGCTTGTTTGATAGCCTTGCGGAGGGAATAGCTGCACTGTTTGTATTCAGTCATGTTACCAGACACCTTGCCCTGATTAAAAGCAGTGGTTCGCGCCTTCAGTTCCACACGAATGCTGCCATCAATCCACGGTTTCTGGTTGGGGAATGTTTTAATCGTTGCTATGGGAACGACATCTTCAACGCACGTTCTAATGAACTCGCACACCGAATCAGCGTATTCGTCAATGTTGTTGGCTGACGCAATACGAAACATCTCCCAGTCCACGTGATGGAAGCAGTCTTGGAGTGTGGAGTCAGCTTGGTCGGACCAGCGTTGGACAGACCTCAGCGTGGGAGCTTCTTGTTTTAGTTTCTGTCTGTAGGCAGGGATCAACAAAATGGAGTCGTGGTCAGCTTTTCCGAAAGGGGGGCGGGGCAGGGCCTTATATGCGTCGCGGAAGTTAGAGTAACAATGATCCAGGGTCTTTCCACCCCTGGTTGCGCAATCGATATGCTGATAAAATTTAGGGAGTCTTGTTTTCAGATTAGTCTTGTTAAAATCCCCAGCTACAATGAATGCAGCCTCCGGATAAATCGTTTCCAGTTTGCAGAGAGTTAAATAAAGTTCGTTCAGAGCCATCGATGTGTCTGCTTGGGGGGGGATATATACGGCTGTGATTATAATCGAAGAGAATTCTCTTGGTAGATAATGCGGTCTACATTTGATTGTGAGGAATTCTAAATCAGGTGAACAGAAGGATTTGAGTTCCTGTATAACAACACAGCACATTACTGTTGTTCCACATTGGTCTTATCTACACATTACTGTTGTTCCACATTAGGCTAATCTACACATTACTGTTGTTCCACATTGGTCTTATCTACACATTACTGTTGTTCCACATTAGGCTAATCGACACATTACTGTTGTTCCACATTGGTCTAATCTACATATTACTGTTGTTCCACATTAGTCTACTTTACACATTACTGTTGTTCCACATTAGGCTAATCTACATATTGCTGTTGTTCCACATTAGGCTAATCTACATATTACTGTTGTTCCACATTAGTCTACTTTACGCATTACTGTTGTTCCACATTAGGCTAATCTACATATTACTGTTGTTCCACATTAGTCTACTTTACACATTACTGTTGTTCCACATTAGGCTAATCTACATATTGCTGTTGTTCCACATTAGTCTACTCTACACATTACTGTTGTTCCACATTAGTGTTGTTCCATGTTCATATTGGCAGTGTGCATCATGTCTAGATAGGCTGTATTTCTGCTGTCAAAATTCATGCCATAACCAACCACGTTACTACTAAAACCAGGATGGTGAATCATTCTAATAAATTTGACTTTATTAAATTAAACAAGCATTTTTTTTTCAACAACAATAAATACATGTAAAATGTAATGATGTTAGAAAATGTCCAGGATAGAGATGACCTGCCACTGGCATTAAACACACCATGTGTTTCAAATCAAACTGTGTAGACTTTACCGTCAAATGCTTGCTTACAAGCCCTGAACCAACAGTGCAGTTCAAGAAGAGTTAAGAAAATATTTACCAAGTAGACTAAAATAAAAAGTAATAATTAAAAGTAACACAATAAGAATGACAATAACGAGGCTATAAACAGGGGGCACCGGTACCGAGTCAGTGTGTGGGGGTACAGGTTAGTTGAGGTAATGTGTACATGTAGGTGGGGGTGAAGTGACTATGCATAGATAATCAACAGCGAGTAGCAGCAGTGTACAAAAAGAGAATGGGGTCCGTCAGGAAGTCCAGGTTCCAGTTGCAGAGGGAGGTGTTTAGTCCTAGAGTCCTTAGCTTAGTGATGAGCTTTGTGGGCACTATGGTGTTGAACGCTGAGCTGTTGTCAATGAACAGCATTCTCACATAGGTGTTCCTTTTGTCCAGGTGAGGAAGGGCAGTGTGGAGTGCGATTGAGATTGGTCATCTATTGGGGCGGTATGCAAATTGGAGTGGGTCCAGGGTGTTTGGGAGGATGCTGTTGATGTGAGCCATGACCAGCTTTTCAAAGCACTTCATGGCTACCGACGTGAGTGCCACGGGGTGATAATCATTTAGGCAGGTTACCTTTGCTTCCTTGGGCACAGGAACTATGGTGGTCTGCTTGAAACATGTAGGTATTACTGACTCGGTCAGGGAGAGGTTGAAAATGTCAGTGAAGACACTTCACAGTTGGTCCGCGCATGATTTGAGTACACGTCCTGGTAATCCGTCTGGCCCAGCGGCTTTGTAAATGCTAACCTTTTTAAAGGTTTTGTTCACATCGGCTACCGAGAGCATTATCACACAGTTATCCAAAACAGCTGGTGCTCTTGTGCATGCTTCAGTGTTGCTTGCCTCGACGTGAGCATAAAAGGCATTTAGCTCGTCTGGTAGGCTCGCGTCACTGGGTAGCTTGTGTCTGGGTATTCCTTTGTAATCCTTAATAGTCTTCAGGCCCTGCCACATCCGTCGAGCGTCCGAGCAGGTGTAGTAGGATTCAATCTTAATCCCGTATTGACGCTTTGCTTGTTTGATGGTTCATCTGAGGGCATAGAGGGATTTCTTATAAGCGTCCGAATTAGGCTCCCGCTCCTTGAAAGCGGCAGCTCTAGCCTTTAGCTCGATATGATGTTGCCTGGGATCCATGGCTTCTGGTTGGGATATGTACGTACAGTCCCTGTGGGGACGACGTCGTCGATGCACTTCCATGTATGCTGGTGACTCAACCATATACGCGTCAGTCACCACAGCTAATGAAGTCACTGAAACCTTTAACAAGGAGTTGTTTTGGAGTGGGTGGCCAATAATAAACTAGTCCTGAACATCTCTAAAACTAAGAACATTGTATATGGTATAAATAATTCCCTAAGCTCTAGACCTCAGCTGAATCTGGTAATTAATGATGTGGCTGTTGAGGAGACTAAATTACTTAGTGTTACCTTAGATTGTAAATTGTCGTGGTCAAAACATTTAGATTCAATGGTTGTAAAGAGGTATGTACTTAATAAAGAAATGCTCAGCTTTTTTGACACCAAAAAGCAAGTCCTGCAGGCTCTAGTTTTATCTTATCTTGATTATTGTCCAGTCATGTGGTCGAGATCTGCAAATAAATACCTAGTTAAGCTGCATCTGGCCCAGAACAAAGCGGGACGTCTTGCTCTTCATTGTAGTCAGAGTGCTGATATAAATACTATGCATGTCAGTCTCTCTTGGCTAAGACTTGAGGAAAGACTGACTTCTTGTTTTTATAACAAACAACTGATTTCTTGTTTTCATAAGAAACAATGTTTTGGAAGTTCCATAATGTTTGCGTAGTCAACTTACACACAGCTCTGACACACACTTACCCCACCAGACGTGCCACCAGGGGTCTTTTCACAGTCTCCAGGTCCAGAACAAATTCAAGAAAACGTACAGTATTTTACAGAGCCATTACAGAGTGCATGGAACTCCCTTCCATCTTATATAGTGAACAGCCAAACCTTGTTTCAACGCCTCTCCCCCATGTGACCTACTTGTTGTGTGTATGTACTGACATGTATGTGGAACTAATAGATGCACACACACACACACACAGAGACTACATTTTCATGTTTATAAATGTATGTAAGTCTTCTGTCTGTAATGTATTTTTCGCGATGTGTCGGACCCCAGTCAGACCAGCTGTCATCGTTGGTGTCACTAATGGGGTTCCTAAGAAATCAAATCAAATCAAAACCAGCTTTTGGTTGTTCTTAAATATCAGCGCTGCCTGAAATTAGCACCCTGGATCATGTTTTTAAGGACACACTTCAAATATTTCCACCCCTCCCATCTGACCGCAAGTGTGCTGATATTAAACAGGTCAATTACTAATCCTTGCATAACAGTTTGAAAATAGCACAGTGCTGGCTTTAACAGGTCGAAATTGCCAGCGAACGTGGTTTGGCACTAGCAATGTGTTAACGGCAGCAAAAAATTTATCCTGGGATCCTAAATAGCACCTATTCCCTAGTTAGTGCACTACTTTTGACCAGAGTCCTAGGGGCCCTGGAAACAATAGTGCACTGTAAAGGGAATGGGGTGCCATTTGGGTCGTAGTTTAAACGTCATAATTAGATGAATTGCCTGTTAATTCTAAAAGTAATTGGATGGGTAGGACAGGCTGCGGTGGAGAAGGTAAAGGTCTCAACAATAGACTGCAAAAAAAACTGAGTTCAAGGCCTTGTTTTGGTTTGTACACAAACAGACAAATAGACAAAGAAAGAAATGAATCATTCTGTTATCTATTGATTAGATTTGGCTAGTGTGAAAAGCATTGTCAAAGCTACAACCTACTCTCACTTTAAAGGATTGCATTGCATTTATTTCAAGACGTTGTGCTACTAAACCCTCTACCAATAGTCATTGATGTTTTTGCCACTACTAAACCCTCTACCAATAGTCATTGAATTTGTTGTCACTACTAAAATGTCTACCAATAGTCATTGATGTTGTTGTCACTACTAAACCCTCTACCAATAGTCATTGATGTTGTTGTCACTACTTAACTGTCTACCAATAGTCATTGATGTTGTTGCAGCTACTTAACCCTCTACCAATAGTCATTAATGTTGTTGTCACTACTAAACCCTCTACCAATAGTCATTGATGCTGTTGCAGCTACTAAACCCTCTACCAATAGTCATTGATGTTGTTGCAGCTACTAAACCCACTACCAATAGTCATTGATGTTGTTGCCTCTACTAAACCCACTACCAATAGTCATTGATGTTGTTGCTGCTACTAAACCCACTACCAATAGTAATTGTTGCTGCTACTAAACCCACTACCAATAGTCATTGTTGCTGCTACTAAACCCTCTACCAATAGTCATTGTTGCTGCTACTAAACCCTCTACCAATAGTCATTGTTGCTGCTACTAAACCCTGTACCAATAGTCATTGTTGCTGCTACTAAACCCACTACCAATAGTCATTGTTGCTGCTACTAAACCCTCTACCAATAGTCATTGTTGCTGCTACTAAACCCTCTACCAATAGTCATTGTTGCTGCTACTAAACCCTCTACCAATAGTCATTGTTGCTGCTACTAAACCCACTACCAATAGTCATTGTTGCTGCTACTAAACCCTCTACCAATAGTCATTGTTGCTGCTACTTAACCCTCTGCCAATGTGTAGTTGGATTAATGCTGTTGTTTTCCTGGGGAAATTAAATGGTCTGCCCTACTCAGCTAAGTAAATAACAGTGAAAGCCATTCCCAGGAATACATTCCATCTCTAGTTAGTGTTTGGCAATGTCTATTTTAGTCCAACAAAATGCACACCTTGATCCATTTAATTGCAGATCCAAAAGAAATGAAACAGTAAATTAACTTTGTCATCAACCCTGAAGAAGGCTTTCAATACAAAAATATGAATATTTCAATATTTCACTCCATCCTGTTGGTTTCAGTGGCAGGTGTTAGCTAGTCTCTCGACTCAGACTGGGGGGTATGTTTTGACATTCTGACAGTGAAGAGAGTTCCCTGAATACATTCCCTTCAATGCTAGGTAAATAAACTTGTCTAGCAGGGACAACTTTATGTAAATAGTGTATGGGAAACTAAAAGTTGTTTTGCACTGCTGATGATGCTGACGGCTGTTGATAGAAGCAATTATTATCAAGGGAAGTAATCAAAACATTGTGTTTCCATTAAGAAATGCACTGGAGAATACCCAAAGTCATGGTTTCTCTAATACATTCACTTTACAAAGTAGGCTATCACATGTTCTAACCTTATTTTAACTTGCCTGGTCCCAGATCTGTTTGTGCTGTATAGCCAACTTCCATAAGATCTGTTTGTGCTGTATAGCCAACTTCCATCAGATCTGGGATCAGGCTATATCATATTTTACTTCTAATAAAGCCAATGGTTTTTGATGAATAGTATTTTTTTGCAGGGCCTTCGTTCCTCTTGAAGCCCCACCTAATCAGAATGGTACCCAGTGGGAAAAGATGCAGTATCTGTTTGAGGAGCTGGGGAACAACCGTAAGTATTGTCTGACTGGTAACACTTCACAGTAAGGTGCATTTAAATAACACTTTACAGTAAGGTACACTTTAAATAACACTTTACAGTAAAGTACACTTTAAATAACACTTTACAGTAAGGTACGCTTTTAATAACACTTTACAGTAAAGTACGCTTTAAATAACACTTTACAGTAAGGTACGCTTTAAATAACACTTTACAGTAAGGTACGCTTTAAATAACACTTTACAGTAAAGTACGCTTTAAATAACACTTTACAGTAAGGTACGCTTGAAATAACACTTTACAGTAAAGTACACTTTAAATAACACTTTAGGTTAAGGTACGCTTTTAATAACACTTTACAGTAAAGTACGCTTTAAATAACACTTTACAGTAAGGTACGCTTTAAATAACACTTTACAGTAAGGTACGCTTTAAATAACACTTTACAGTAAAGTACGCTTTAAATAACACTTTACAGTAAGGTACGCTTTAAATAACACTTTACAGTAAGGTACGCTTTAAATAACACTTTACAGTAAGGTACGCTTTAAATAACACTTTACAGTAAGGTACGCTTTAAATAACACTTTACAGTAAGGTGCGCTTTAAATAACACTTTACAGTAAGGTACGCTTTAAATAACACTTTACAGTAAGGTACGCTTTAAATAACACTTTACAGTAAGGTACGCTTTAAATAACACTTTACAGTAAGGTACGCTTTAAATAACACTTTACAGTAAGGTACGCTTTAAATAACACTTTACATTTAGGTATGGTTTAAATAACACTTTACAGTAAGGTACGCTTTAAATAACACTTTACAGTAAGGTACGCTTTAAATAACACTTTACATTTAGGTATGGTTTAAATAACACTTTACAGTAAGGTACGCTTTAAATAACACTTTACAGTAAGGTACGCTTTAAATAACACTTTACAGTAAAGTACACTTTAAATAACACTTTAGGTTAAGGTACGCTTTTAATAACACTTTACAGTAAAGTACGCTTTAAATAACACTTTACAGTAAGGTACGCTTTAAATAACACTTTACAGTAAAGTACGCTTTAAATAACACTTTACAGTAAGGTACGCTTTAAATAACACTTTACAGTAAGGTACGCTTTAAATAACACTTTACAGTAAGGTACGCTTTAAATAACACTTTACAGTAAGGTACGCTTTAAATAACACTTTACAGTAAGGTGCGCTTTAAATAACACTTTACAGTAAGGTACGCTTTAAATAACACTTTACAGTAAGGTACGCTTTAAATAACACTTTACAGTAAGGTACGCTTTAAATAACACTTTACAGTAAGGTACGCTTTAAATAACACTTTACAGTAAGGTACGCTTTAAATAACACTTTACATTTAGGTATGGTTTAAATAACACTTTACAGTAAGGTACGCTTTAAATAACACTTTACAGTAAGGTACGCTTTAAATAACACTTTACATTTAGGTATGGTTTAAATAACACTTTACAGTAAGGTACGCTTTAAATAACACTTTACAGTAAGGTACGCTTTAAATAACACTTTACAGTAAGGTACGCTTTAAATATCACTTTACATTTAGGTATGGTTTAAATAACACTTTACATTTAGGTATGGTTTAAATAACACTTTACATTTAGGTATGGTTTAAATATCACTTTACATTTAGGTATGGTTTACACATCACTTTACATTTAGGTATGGTTTAAATATCACTTTACATTTAGGTATGGTTTACATATCACTTTACATTTAGGTATGGTTTACACATCACTTTACATTTAGGTATGGTTTACACATCACTTTACATTTAGGTATGGTTTACACATCACTTTACATTTAGGTATGGTTTACACATCACTTTACATTTAGGTATGGTTTACACATCACTTTACATTTAGGTATGGTTTACATATCACTTTACATTTAGGTATGGTTTACATATCACTTTACATTTAGGTATGGTTTACACATCACTTTACATTTAGGTATGGTTTACATATCACTTTACATTTAGGTATGGTTTACACATCACTTTACATTTAGGTATGGTTTACATATCACTTTACATTTAGGTATGGTTTACACATCACTTTACATTTAGGTATGGTTTACATATCACTTTACATTTAGGTATGGTTTACACATCACTTTACATTTAGGTATGGTTTACATATCACTTTACATTTAGGTATGGTTTACATATCACTTTACATTTAGGTATGGTTTAAATAACACTTTACATTTAGGTATGGTTTACATATCACTTTACATTTAGGTATGGTTTAAATAACACTTTACATTTAGGTATGGTTTACATATCACTTTACATTTAGGTATGGTTTACATATCACTTTACATTTAGGTATGGTTTACATACCACTTTACATTTAGGTACAGTTTAAAAGTTCTACCAAAATGACAATTATACAATTCCTAACAAAGTTTTAACTGTTTAAAAGTGATTTATAAACTACATATTAACTGTTTATAAGGGATTTATAAACTACATACTAACTGTTTATAACCTACTTATAAACCATTTACAGTCACTTCTTAATGTGATGTGTTACCACCTCACTTATGCTTCAATGTGGTTTCCACACTCAGTCCTTTGATCAGATAGCCCTCGTGAATGACCCAGCACATCACTCACTTGTCTCAGTGTGCTTGGTAATAAATCTCCATTTAGTGGTGGTATTGAAAAGCTGTATGGACCAGACAGAGCGATGGATGGATGGCTGACACAAGGCTGCATACTGAGGTGACGTGTGGACTTGGCAGAGGCAACATTTTCCCTCGTCAATGTCAACCATCCTCATTGTGCCACTCGCAACCATCTGTCTCCTGGAAAAAAAGGGAGAAAACCTCCCTTGCTTTGATGTGTCACTCAAGAAAGACGGTTCTCTCTTCACTGCAGAACTGTGACGAGTATGACCCCTTCCCTCTATAGCAGTTCACACGTATATATATATATATCTATTTCTCCTAACGTGACTTGCATTTGAATGTGCCAGTCCAAGTTGAGTGGTCCTCTATGGTCCTCATATGTATGCTGTCTGTGTGGGTCCATGTGAATGTCTATGTACACTGTATGTAGACCTAATGCCTGTGTACACTGTATGTAGGACCTAATTCCTGTGTACACTGTATGTAGACCTAATGTCTATGTACACTGTATGTAGACCTAATGCCTGTGTACACTGTATGTAGGACCTAATGTCTGTGTACACTGTATGTAGACCTAATGTCTGTGTACACTGTATGTAGACCTAATGTCTATGTACACTGTATGTAGACCTAATGTCTATGTACACTGTATGTAGGACTAATGCCTGTGTACACTGTACTTGTTAGATCTTGGGCTTCCAGATAGTTGTGACAGAGCCAGGTTTATAGCCAACCAGGTGAATTAATAAGTAGTCCTTTAATGGTGGGTTTACAGTTGGAGCAGAGCATGAAGAGGCAGCAGCCGGGATCATGTTGTGCACAGCTCCAAGAGAGGAATCAGGAGGCTCTCTCTGCTCCGGAGCATCTGGGGATCAGGGGAGGAAGTTAACCCATCTGTCACACTCTTCCCACTGTGGCCTGCAGTCAGATCCTGGCCCTGTCCGCCTCTTCTACCCCTCCCGACCTCCCTTCTGATACCCCTCCTACCCCTCAATTCCCTCTGACCCTCTCCTCACCCTTCCTGACTGTCCTCCCACCTCTCCCCTCTCTCTGACCCTCTCCTCACCCTTCCTGACTGTACTCCCACCTCTCCCCTCTCTCTGACCCTCTCCTCACCCTTCCTGACTGTCCTCCCACCTCTCCCCTCTCCCCTCTCTCTGACCCTCTCCTCACCCTTCCTGGCTGTCCTCCCACCTCTCTTCTCTCTCCAATGCTTTCCTCATCCTTCCTGACTGTCCTCCCACCTCTCTTCTCTCTCCAATGCTTTCCTCACCCTTCCTGACCATCCTCCCACCTCTCCCCTCTCTCCAAGCCTTTCCTCACCCTTCCTGACTGTCCTCCCACCTCTCCCCTCTCTCCAATGCTTTCCTCACCCTTCCTGACTGTCCTCCCACCTCTCCCCTCTCTCCAATGCTTTCCTCACCCTTCCTGACTGACTCCTCCCACCTCCCCCCTCTCTCCAAGCCTTTCCTCACCCTTCCTGACTCCTCCCACCATGCCTGACCTCTTCCTCAGGGCTATTGATCTTCTACTGCAGCCTCCCTTCCTGTGGGGAAATGTCAGTGTTGCTCAGGAGGAAGCGTCTGTCCCCCAAATGGCACCCTATTCCCTTCATAGTGCACTACTTTTGACCAGTGCCCTGTTTTAAAAGTAGTGTAATATACAGTACAGTGAATAGGGTGCAATTTGGGACCCATACTACATTAAGGCAGGATCATCCCTCTGCTAATTCCCCCTCTCTCTCCTACTCCAGATGGGAGGTTAATTGAGCTTGGGGGAAGACGCTCCTCACTAAGTCAGCCTCCCGACCCCGGCCCTGCAAACCGCTAATTTAGGCCACAAACTGCAGCGACTGCAGCTCAAATGGGGTGGCCATTACATTATCCACAATGGTGCAATGAGGCATGCCGGTGTAGAAATCCCCTCAGCGACTTGGCTACATCCCAAATTGCTCCCTATTACCCTTCTGGGCCATGGTCAAAAGTAGCGCACTATGTAGGGAGTAGGGTGCCGTTTGGGACGCCGTCAATAGCTGCTTGGAATTGCTTGTGCTTTCTTGCAGAGCTTGTAGGTTGAAGCAGGGCTAGTAGGTTGAAGCAGGGCTAGTAGGTTGAAGCAGGGCTTGTAGGTTGAAGCAGGGCTTGTAGGTTGAAGCAGGGCTTGTAGGTTGAAGCAGGGCTAGTAGGTTGAAACAGGGCTTGTAGGTTGAAGCAGGGCTTGTAGGTTGAAGCAGGGCTTGTAGGTTGAAGCAGGGCTTGTAGGTTGAAGCAGGGCTTGTAGGTTGAAGCAGGGCTTGTAGGTTGAAGCAGGGCTTGTAGGTTGAAGCAGGGCTTGTAGGTTAAAGCAGGGCTTGTAGGTTGAAGCAGGGCTAGTAGGTTGAAGCAGGGCTAGTAGGTTGAAGCAGGGCTTGTAGGATGAAGCAGGGCTTGTAGGTTGAAGCAGGGCTAGTAGGTTGAAACAGGGCTTGTAGGTTGAAACAGGGCTTGTAGGTTGAAGCAGAGCTTGTAGGTTGAAGCAGGGCTAGTAGGTTGAAGCAGGGCTTGACTGTTGCATCTGGGACATGGGTTGGTTCCTATTTTGTGCAGTGAAGACTGACTATTGGTTCCAATCTTTTCTAGACCTGGTCTCTGAATGTCACTTTCTTTTCTAACGCCAGTCATCTGTGTGTGGTTTTAATACGCTCAAGGGCGTGCTCTCCAGTCAACCATTCTTCCCTCTGTTTCTCTGAGAGGATCAGTCAGGGTGGTAATTTATCTCTCCCTGCATTTCCCAAAGTGGATAGACACTCTCCTTCCCCTCCCCTCTTCCCTCCTTCCCCTCCAACTCTTTGAGCGAGAGAGACTCCACAGTAATCCAATGATATAGCCTTGAGTGACTGTGTGTGGCAGAGAGCTACTGTCCTCTCCTCTGAGGGGTGTTAAGGCTGTCGCAGACTCTCATATCCTGGTCTCACATCCAGTCTTCTCTCTGAGCCTCGCAACCATACTGGAGACATAATAATTCATTTTCAACCAAAATGTAAAGGCTATATGTAATTTAGCAGGTGCTTATCAAAAGTGTTTTTGTGAAACCACCTAGCCTATTTCTACATTCCTAACAAAAGTCAGAGTATAATGAGTGTATAATGATTTCATATATGGGATTGGATCCGCGGCCCTGTCTTAGCTATCATCACTCTCTTACCAATAGTTATCCACAACCCTGGGTTAGCTATCACCCCCCTCTTACCAAAAGTTACCACGACCCTGGCTTAGCTATCACCACTCTCTTACCAATTGTTACCCACGACCCTGGCTTAGCTATCACCACTCTCTTACCAAAAGTTACCATGACCCTGGGTTAGCTATCACCACTCTCTTACCAATAGTCACCCACGACCCTGGCTTAGCTATCACCACTCTCTTACCAATAGTTACCCACGACCCTGGTCTTACCAATAGTTACCCACGGTTTTGCTACCACCACTGTCTTACCAAAAGTTACCACGACCCTAGCTTAGCTATCACCACTCTCTTACCAATAGTCACCCACGACCCTGGCTTAGCTATCACCACTCTCTTACCAATAGTTACCCACGACCCTGGTCTTACCAATAGTTACCCACGGTTTTGCTACCACCACTCTCTTACCAATAGTCACCCACGACCCTGGCTTAGCTATCACCACTCTCTTACCAATAGTTACCCACGACCCTGGTCTTACCAATAGTTATCCACAGTTTTGCTACCACCACCCACTTACAAATAGTCACCACGACCCTGGCTTTGCTATCATCACTCTCTTGCCAATAGTCACCCACCACCCTGGTCTTACCAATAGTTACCCACGGTTTTGCTACCACCACCCTCTTACCAATAGTCACCTGCGACCCTGGCTTAGCTACACCACCCTCTTACCAATAGTCACCCACGACCCTGGCTTAGCTATCACCACTCTCTTGCCAATAGTCATCCACAACCCTGGTTTTGCTAGCACCACCCTCTTACCAATACTCAATCGGTACCCTGGTTTTGTTAGCATCACCCTCTTACCAATAGTCAATCAGTACCCTGGTCGTGCTGGTACCACCCTCTTACCAATAGTCAATCGGTACCCTGGTTGTGCTAGCACCACCCTCTTACCAATAGTCAATCGGTACCCTGGTTATGCTAGCACCACCCTCTTACCAATAGTCAATCGGTACCCTGGTTGTGCTAGCACCACCCTCTTACCAATAGTCAATCGGTACCCTGGTTGTGCTAGTACCACCCTCTTACCAATAGTCAATCGGTACCCTGGTTGTGCTAGCACCACCCTCTTACCAATAGTCAATCGGTACCCTGGTTGTGCTAGCACCACCCTCTTACCAATAGTCAATCGGTACCCTGGTTGTGCTAGCACCACCCTCTTACCAATAGTCAATCGGTACCCTGGTTGTGCTAGCACCACCCTCTTACCAATAGTCAATCGGTACCCTGGTTGTGCTAGCACCACCCTCTTACCAATAGTCAATCGGTACCCTGGTTGTACTAGCACCACCCTCTTACCAATAGTTAATCGGTACCCTGGTTATGCTAGCACCACCCTCTTACCAATAGTCAATCGGTACCCTGGTTGTGCTAGCACCACCCTCTTACCAATAGTCAATCGGTACCCTGGTTGTGCTAGCACCACCCTCTTACTAATAATCAGTATTAAAATGAACTTGTTTTTCACAATCAACACCTGAAACACCTTATGCTTCATTACCTTCCAGGTGTGTTCCCTGGATCAGAGCAGTGGGCCAGGGAACACACACACAACCACCGCGTTCGTGTTCGTGTTCCCTGGCCCACTGCTCTGATCGTGGTGTGTCCCAGTGCATAATGTCTACCCCGAAGGGCTTTCTGTTTCACATCAACTAAATGGGGTCAAATGCTCCCCAGAGATTCAGGGTGTAATGGTGACTGGTTACAACAGAACAGAAGCCGTCTGTGTCTTTCATGCTTGCAAAACATTCTATCCTCAGCGGTTCACTGCCATGAAATTATTAATTATTTGAATGATCAGTCAGTGATTCATTCCATTTAAATTAATGATCAGTTCAATTTGAGCTATTTTATTTTTCTGGCTGGGTCTCGTCTCTCAGGATCCGTTGAGTGAATTTCTGTTTCGTTTTGGAAAAGCATAAAAAAAGCCTGTAAGGCAAAAGCATCCTTGTTCCTGTCAGTAATGAGGCTACGGTAGTTTTCAGTTGCGTAGGGGAAGGTTTCAGTCTGGCTGGATTGGATATATAGCATAGACATAACAAGACTGCATCTCAAATGCCATGGGTCCTGGTTAAAAGTAGTGCACTATATACAGTTGAAGTCGGAAGTTTACATACACCTTAGACAAAAACATTCCAACTCTGTTTTTCACAATTCTTGACATTTAATCCTAGTAAAAATTCCCTGTTTTAGGTCAGTTAGGATCACCACTTTATTTTAAGAATGTGAAATGTCAGAATAATAGTAAAGAGTGATTTATTTCAGCTTTTATTTATTTCATCACATTCCCAGTGGGTCAGAAGTTTACATACACTCAATTAGTATTTGGTAACATTGCCTTTAAATTGTTTAACTTGGGTTAAACGTTTCGGGTAGCCTTCCACAACCTTCCCACAATAAGTTGGGTGAATGTTGGCCCTTTCCTCCTGACAGAGCTGGTGTTTATACTAGTTTCTTTTGATTTTCCCATGATGTCAAGCAAAGAGGCACTGAGTTTGAAGGTAGGCCTTGAAATACATCCACAGGTACACCTCCAATTGACTCATGATGTCAATTAGCCTATCAGAAGCTTCTAAAGCCATGACATAATTTTCTGGAATTTTCCAAGCTGTTTAAAGGCACAATTCTGACCCACTGGAATTGTGATAGAATAAGTGAAATAATCTGTCTGTAAACAATTGTTGGAGAAATTACTTGTGTCAAGCTGTCCTTTAGATTAAAGGAAATATATGAAACATATTATCAGGGAACTACTCACCAACCCCAGAAACTCAGCCTAAAACCCCAAACAGCAAGCAATGCAGGTGTAGAATCCACTTCCACCTGTGTGTGTGTGTCTCTCTCTCTACATCCACTTCCACCTGTGTGTGTGTGTCTCTCTCTCTACATCCACTTCCACCTGTGTGTGTGTGTCTCTCTCTCTACATCCACTTCCACCTGTGTGTGTGTGTCTCTCTCTCTACATCCACTTCCACCTGTGTGTGTGTGTCTCTCTCTCTACATCCACTTCCACCTGTGTGTGTGTGTCTCTCTCTCTACATCCACTTCCACCTGTGTGTGTGTGTGTGTCTCTCTCTACATCCACTTCCACCTGTGTGTGTGTGTGTGTCTCTCTCTCTACATCCACTTCCACCTGTGTGTGAGTGTCTCTCTCTCTACATCCACTTCCACCTGTGTGTGTGTGTGTGTGAGTGTCTCTCTCTCTCTACATCCACTTCCACCTGTGTGTGTCTTTCTCTCTCCACTTCCACCTGTGTGTGTGTCTCTCTCTCTCCACTTCCACCTGTGTGTGTGTGTGTGTCTCTCTCTACATCCACTTCCACCTGTGTGTGTGTGTGTCTCTCTCTACATCCACTTCCACCTGTGTGTGAGTGTCTCTCTCTCTACATCCACTTCCACCTGTGTGTGTGTGAGTGTCTCTCTCTCTCTCTACATCCACTTCCACCTGTGTGTGTGTCTTTCTCTCTCCACTTCCACCTGTGTGTGTGTCTCTCTCTCTCCACTTCCACCTGTGTGTGTGTGTGTGTCTCTCTCTACATCCACTTCCACCTGTGTGTGTGTGTGTCTCTCTCTACATCCACTTCCACCTGTGTGTGAGTGTCTCTCTCTCTACATCCACTTCCACCTGTGTGTGTGTGTGTGTGAGTGTCTCTCTCTCTCTCTACATCCACTTCCACCTGTGTGTGTGTCTTTCTCTCTCCACTTCCACCTGTGTGTGTGTTTCTCTCTCTCCACTTCCACCTGTGTGTGTGTGTGTGTGTCTCTCTCTCCACTTCCACCACTCACCACCACCTGCATGCCTACTAATCCAGTTGCAGCTTTAGTGTGCGTGTCCATATCCGCATGATTCCATCTCTGCTACAGACAGGAAGGAGAAGCAGCCGAGTGCTGTCTGGGAGTGCTGGGGCTGAAGCAGCTGTTTTAATAAACACTTCTCCTCACTGCATCGGTGGAAGGTAGGAAGGCTCCTCTCCTCGGTGTACACAGAGCCTGAAGGGCCATGGCTATATGCACTAGGAGATAAGGGGTTCCTGATCTCATTCCTGCACTTAGAGATTCCTGCAGAGTTGGATAGAAGGCACATTTACCACAAAGCCTGTTTTGCATGGGCATTAAAGGCTTTATGGATGTATGCCTGTTCAGACTACACAGTCTAGCACTGTAGGTGGTGGTATGCATATTTTCAGTTTGTTTACAATTCGCCAATGAAGAATAATAATAAGAAAATGAACTACTTTAAAATGGTGACAGCCCCCAGTGGTGCTGCTGAGAGTGGTGGAGGTTTGCCTTCTCTCCATATCTATGGAACCTAGCTTTCTTCTGCTGATGCTGAGAGTGGTGGAGGTTTGCCTTCTCTCCATATCTATGGAACCTAGCTTTCTTCTGCTGATGCTGAGAGTGGTGGAGGTTTGCCTTCTCTCCATGTCCATGGAACCTAGCTTTCTTCTGCTGATGCTGAGAGTGGTGGAGGTTTGCCTTCTCTCCATATCTATGGAACCTAGCTTTCTTCTGCTGATGCTGAGAGTGGTGGAGGTTTGCCTTCTCTCCATATCTATGGAACCTAGCTTTCTTCTGCTGATGCTGAGAGTGGTGGAGGTTTGCCTTCTCTCCATATCTATGGAACCTAGCTTTCTTCTTCTTCAGATGTGGAGCACCACGCCTGGTAATAGACTTTATTCTCTCTGTCTAATCCCCTGAAAAAACTGATTTAATAAACCCAAAGCCGACAGAAGCAGCAGACATAACATCCCCCGGTCTGTCTCTTTGTGAGGGGACTTCACTGATGCTGTCCTCTGCAGAACCTGCTCAGTGTATTGTCTCTCGTACTTACCAAGCTCAGACACTTAACAAAAGCTGGAGGAGATCACAAAGGAAAACACCTATTCAAATGTTAATGCTCATTTCAGGCTGTCAGACTTCAAACGGGTTGGTTCTTTTCCCCGTTATGTCCACACGACAATTAAGCGCAAGTATTTAATTTATATGCATTTTCCTCCCGTGTCTGTGTCCTGGAAAAGTCCTAGTCTACAAAAGGGGTTTGCGAGAAACGGAAACGCAGCGTCTATCTTGGTGATGTCATCAGTAAATAAAGTAAATAAAAGAGTTTGTTGTTTTTGATGATCAAACGAAGTAGGATGATTGAGCAGCCTGGTAGGCAGCAGGATACTGTAATATCTAGGATAACATGACAGGTGATCTCGACACCACTAGGCATACCTGGGTTCAAATACTATTTCAAATCATTTCCAGTAATTTGAGTGTTTGTTTTAGCCTGTCTGGAGTGCCAGATGGGATGGGTTTGCACTGTTGGGACTTCCACATCTGTTGTGCCAGGAAAGCTCAATTTAGCCCAGCTAAAGTATTACAAATATATTTGAACCCAGGTAATGGTGGAACAGTACAGAGAACCAGGGTAAAACCAGGGTAAAACCAGCACGAAGAGTAACAATTACGGGCAACCATTACAATAGTTACAAGACTACAAATCCTGGCCATCTGGCACTCCAGGTTGTCAGGGTTTATTTGATTTATTTTAAGGCTAAATCAAATAAAACCATTTCAAATAGTATTTGATCCCAGGTCTGCTGTTAGGCACATCAGGGCTTAGGCCTGCTTCTGAGGGCCAGAGGGGGAACTGTGGCAAGAACCAGGGGGAACCATGAGGGGCCAACAGTGGGGCTGCTTTTAGCCCACTCTTCCCTGACAGTTGGGATCCTATCATGGGAGAGAGGCGATCACTCTACCCATCAATCTTTCTGTCTTCTGGGTGTTCTGGCTTCATCCCTGACAGCTGGTCTGACTGACACCCACTGTCCTTCATCCATGACGGGTAGCCCCGGCCCCCTTCTCATCAAATGGCCGTTCTTCTTCTCCATCAAAGGTGACACAGATCAAGCTAATCAACAGGACAGAGAGCCAGGCGTTTGGCTTTGTTAATATTCTGCACTCTTGGATTGTTTAGGATCTATAATCGTATTAGATTTTTCTCAACATCAATCAATTTATAATCAAATCAAATGTTTTTCATAAAGCTATTTTTACATCATCAGTTGTCACAAAGTGCTTTACAGACACCCAGCCTAAAACCCTACAGAACATCCATTTGAAATGTTCTTTACAAATGGTAAAGGCCACTTCTGTTAATATGCTGAACTCTGAAATAATATACTGGGATAACATGAGTGCTTTCTTTATGTCATGTTTCATATCATTCTGTCTGTAGCATTTGAAATGACATTAGACCGTTCTAAATGTATTTTTCCTGACGTACCGAAAAAGTTTGATGTTTTGAGGCCAAAAGTATCTGTGACCTTTCTGTGACAACCCTTGAACCAGAGATGAAATGGGGGAATGAATGGAAACAAATCAAACATGTACATTATCTGAAACAGGCATCTCTTTCAGCTGATTGAAATATCTCAAGTGTCCATTCATCATTTCAGTTACAGTTACAAGAAGACAACAGAATAGGACATGCTCTCACTGTTTGGCATCTACTTACAATGTTTTTTTGTGCTCTCTCTCTTTCTCTTTCTCTTTCTCTCGCTCGCTCTCGCTCTCTCGCTCTCTCTCTCCTACAGATGGTGTACCAGCCCTGTCTTTCTCCATCAGCTCCTTGACCTTGATTGGCATGTTGGCAGTGATCACATACACGGTGAGTCTGTGTGTGTGTGTTTTCATCACTTACATTGTGTGTGTCCTGGCAGTGATCACTTACAGGGTGAGTGAGTGGGGACCAGGGACCTTCGACGGGTGGCCGATGGCCGCTGTCACTTCATTGATTTGCATGTGGCTCGAGAGGGCCATAACCGCACATAAAATATTCTAATCTTCCAAGGGGAAAGGTTCCAAGTGTTACCGGTCCAGTGGCTTAAAGGGACATGACCTCCCTGTCTGTTCAGTCATGTATGTAGGCTGAGACCCATGACCTTGGTGCTGCTAACGCCACATTCTAACCAACTGAACTACACAGGGTTGAAAAGGTATTTTCATCAGTATTTCTACTACTATACATCAGTATTTCTACTACTACCAGTACTACTACTACTACTACTACTACTACTACTACCTCTACTACCACCACTACCATTAATACCACTACTACTACCACTTCTACCACCACCACCATTACCAGTACTACTACTACTACTACTACTACTACCTCTACTACCACCACTACCATTAATACCACTACTACTACTACCTCTACTACCACCACTACCATTAATACCACTACTACTACCACTTCTACCACCACCACCACCACCATTACTACTACTACTACTACTACTACCTCTACTACCACCACTACCATTACTACCACTACTACTACCACTTCTACCACCACCATTACCACTACTACTACTACTACTACTACTACCTCTACTACCACTTCTACCACCACCATTACCACTACTACTACTACTACTACTACTACTACCTCTACTACCACCACTGCCATTACTACCACTACCACTACTACTACCACTACTACCACCATTACCAGTACTACTACTACTACTACTACCTCTACTACCACTACTACTACCACCACTACTACTACCCTTACCACTACTACCAACATTACCACTACCAGTACCACCACTACTACTACTACTACTACCATTACTACCACCACTACTACTACCACCACTACCATTACCACCACTACCACCACTACTACTACTACCTTTACCACTACTACCACTACTATTACCACTACTACTACCATTACTACCACTACCATTACCACTACTACTACTACCATTACCACTACTACTACTACCACCATTACCACTACCAGTACCACTACTACTACTACTACTACTACGATTACTACCACCACTACAACTACTACTACCACCGCTACCATTACTACCACTACTACCACCATCACCATTACCACTACTACTACCACTACCATTACTACCACTACCACCACCATTACCACTACTACTACCACTACCATTACTACCACTACCACCACCATTACCACTACTGCTACCACCACCACTCCCACTGCTGCTACTCCCACTGCTACCACTACTGCTACTACCACTCCCACTGCTACTACCACTACTACCACTACTGCTACCATTACCAGTACAACTATTGCTACTG
This sequence comes from Oncorhynchus kisutch, assembly GCF_002021735.2. Classification (NCBI taxonomy): domain Eukaryota; kingdom Metazoa; phylum Chordata; class Actinopteri; order Salmoniformes; family Salmonidae; genus Oncorhynchus; species Oncorhynchus kisutch. The sequence continues at coordinate 906,479 of NW_022261981.1, forward strand.
CTACCACTACCACCACCACCACCACTACTACTACTACTACTACTACCACCACTACTAATACCATTACTACTACTAATGCCATTACTACTACTACTGCTACTACTACTACTACTACTACTACCACTACTAATACCATTACTACTACTATCACCACTACTAATTCCATTACTAATGCTACCACTACCACTACTATTTTATTTTATTTATTTTATTTTACCTTTATTTAACCAGGTAGGCAAGTTGAGAACAAGTTCTCATTTACAATTGCGACCTGGCCAAGATAAAGCAAAGCAGTTCGACAGATAAAACGACACAGAGTTACACATGGAGTAAAAACAAACATACAGTCAATAATGCAGTATAAACAAGTCTATATACTACCACTACTATTACCACTACTACTACCATTACTACCACTACCATTACCACTACTACTACTACCATTACCACTACTACTACTACTACCACCATTACCACTACCAGTACCACTACTACTACTACTACTACGATTACTACCACCACTACAACTACTACTACCACCGCTACCATTACTACCACTACTACCACCATTACCACTACTACTACCACTACCATTACTACCACTACCACCACCATTACCACTACTACTACCACTACCATTACTACCACTACTGCTACTACCACCATTACCACTACTGCTACTACCACTCCCACTGCTGCTACTCCCACTGCTACCACTACTGCTACTACCACTCCCACTGCTACTACCACTACTACCACTACTGCTACCATTACCAGTACAACTATTGCTACTGCTACCACTACCACCACTACTACTACTACTACTACTACTACTACTACCACCACTACTAATACCATTACTACTACTAATGCCATTACTACTACTACTGCTACTACTACTACTACTACTACCACTACTAATACCATTACTACTACTATCACCACTACTAATTCCATTACTACTGCTACCACTACTACCACTACTGCTACCATTACCAGTACAACTATTGCTAATGCTACTACTACTACTACTACTACTACTACTACTACTACTACTACTACTACTACTACTACTAATACCATTACTACTACTACTACTACCACTACTAATACCATTACTACTACTACCACCACTACTAATGCCATTACTACTACTACCACTACCACTACTACTACCATTACCACTACTACCACTACCACCACTTCTACTACCACCATTACTATGACCAGTACTTCTACTACCACTACTGCTACCACCACTACTACCTCTACTACTACCTCTACTACTACTACTACTACCACTCACACCACGAATACTACTACCACTACCATTTACCACCACTACCACTACCACCACCACCAGTCAGTGGTGGAAAAGTACCAAATTGTCATACTTGAGTGAAATTAAAGATACCTTAATGGAAAATGACTCAAGTTAAAGTGAAAGTCACCCAGTAAAATGCTAAGTAAAGTAAAAGTCTAAAAGTATTTGTTTTTAAATATACTTATGTATCAAAAGTACATTTAATTTCTAAAATATACTTAAGCATTTTCTTGTTTTTTAAAATGACGCATATCCAGGGGCTATCTCCAACACTCAGACATTATTTTCAAGCAAAGCATTTGTGTTTAGTGAGTCCGCCAGATCAGAGGTAGTAGGGATGACCAGGGATGTTCTCTGTTTAGTGAGTCCTCCAGATCAGAGGTAGTAGGGATGACCAGGGATGTTCTCTGTTTAGTGAGTCCTCCAGATCAGAGGCAGTAGGGATGACCAGGGATGTTCTCTGTTTAGTGAGTCCACCAGATCAGAGGCAGTAGGGATGACCAGGGATGTTCTCTGTTTAGTGAGTCCGCCAGATCAGAGGCAGTAGGGATGACCAGGGATGTTCTCTGTTTAGTGAGTCCTCCAGATCAGAGGCAGTAGGGATGACCAGGAATGTTCTCTGTTTAGTGAGTCCTCCAGATCAGAGGCAGTAGGGATGACCAGGGATGTTCTCTGTTTAGTGAGTCCTCCAGATCAGAGGCAGTAGGGATGACCAGGGATGTTCTCTGTTTAGTGAGTCCTCCAGATCAGAGGCAGTAGGGATGACCAGGGATGTTCTCTGTTTAGTGAGTCCTCCAGATCAGAGGCAGTACTGATGACCAGGGATGTTCTCTGTTTAGTGAGTCTGCCAGATCAGAGGCAGTAGGGATGACCAGGGATGTTCTCTGTTTAGTGAGTCCTCCAGATCAGAGGCAGTACTGATGACCAGGGATGTTCTCTGTTTAGTGAGTCCTCCAGATCAGAGGCAGTAGGGATGACCAGGGATGTTCTCTGTTTAGTGAGTCCTCCAGATCAGAGGCAGTACTGATGACCAGGGATGTTCTCTGTTTAGTGAGTCCTCCAGATCAGAGGCAGTACTGATGACCAGGGATGTTCTCTGTTTAGTGAGTCCTCCAGATCAGAGGCAGTACTGATGACCAGGGATGTTCTCTGTTTAGTGAGTCCTCCAGATCAGAGGCAGTACTGAAGACCAGGGATGTTCTCTGTTTAGTGAGTCCTCCAGATCAGAGGCAGTAGGGATGACCAGGGATGTTCTCTGTTTAGTGAGTCCGCCAGATCAGAGGCAGTAGGGATGACCAGGGATGTTCTCTGTTTAGTGAGTCCGCCAGATCAGAGGCAGTACTGATGACCAGGGATGTTCTCTGTTTAGTGAGTCCTCCAGATCAGAGGCAGTAGGGATGACCAGGGATGTTCTCTTGATACGTGTGTGAATCAGACCATTTTACTGTCCTGCTAATAAGCATTCAAAATATAACGAGTACTTTTGCGTGTCAGGGAAAATGTATGGAGTAAAACGTACATCATTTTCTTTAGGAATGTAGTAAAGTAAAAGTTGTCAAAAATATAAATAGTAAAGTACAGATACCAAAAAAAACTAGTAGTACTTTAGTATTTTTTACTTAAGTAATTTACACCCCTGCTACCACTACTGCTGCTGCTACTACTACTACTACTACTACTACTACTAATACTACTACTACTACTACTACTACAGTGTAGTCTTAGCCTAAGGTGAACACTATCTATTTGACTAAATATTTGGTTCAGTGAATTTAGTTAGAGACGTGTTGGAGAAGAGAGAACATGTCTGAATCACAGCATCTTAGAGACCTACAGATGCTCTCAGTGATCGAGGGGCCTTTCAGTATTAGTAATGCTTTGTGATTCTAGGGATGTGGCATTCAATCACTCACTGTCGTCTTTCACCTGAGAGTGCTGGGGGCTTTTGACGTGATGTATATACACGCTCTATCCGTCGCACTTGTTCGCCCCCTATTTATACATGTCAGTCTCTGGGGCCATTTAATATAGGCCTGTATTTTGATTCCCTCAGCATACTGTAGCTGTCCCAGGTTTTTCTACCAGATAAGAGAAATTGCCTGTGCCCTAACACTCCTTAATGTTGTCTATTTTTCATGGCTGCTATCATGGTACCTAGTCTGTGAACTGAACATGTCTGGAGGGTGTGGGGTGGTGGTGTCAGTGGGTGAGGGGAGCAACACACACACACTTAACGGAAGTTTACATACACTTAGGTTGGAATCATTAAAACTCGTTTTTCAAGCACTCCATATTTTTCTTGTTAACAAACTATAGTTTTGGCAAGTCGGTTAGGACATCTACTTTGTGCATGACACAAGTCATTTTCTGACAATTATTTGAAGACAGATTATTTCACAATTCACTGCATCACAATTCCAGTGGGTCAGAAGTTTACATACACTAAGTTGACTGTGCCTTTAAACAGCTTGGAAAATCCCAGAAAATGATGTCATGGCTTTAAAAGCTTCTGATAGGCTAATTGACATAATTTGAGTCAATTGGGGGTGTACCTGTGGATGTATTTCAAGGCCTACCTTCAAACTCAGTGCATCTTTGCTTGACATCATGGGAAAATCAAAAGAAATCAGCCGAACGTACTTTGGTGTGAAAAGTGCAATTCGATCCCAGAAAAACAGTAAAGGACCTTGTGAAGATGCTGGAGGAAACAAAAGTATCTATATCCACAGTAAAACGAGTCCTATATCGACATAACCTGAAAGGCTGCTCAGCAAGGAAGAAGCCACTGCTCCAAAACTGCCATAAAAAAGCCATACTACGTTTTGCAACTGCACATGGTGACATAGAAGGTACTTTTTGGAGAAATGTCCTCTGGTCTGATGAAACAAAAATAGAACTGTTTGGTCATAATGACCATCGTTATGTTTGGAGGAAAAAGGGGGTGGCTTGCAAGCTGCATCATGTTGTGGGGGTGCTTTGCCTCAGGAGGGACTGGTGCACTTCACAAAATAGATGGCATCATGTGGATGTAAAATTATGTGGATATATTGAAGCAACATCTCAAGACATCAGTCCGGAAGTTAAAGCCCCAAGCATACAAATTGCTTAAGGACAACAAAGTCAAGGTATTGGAGTGGCCATCCCAAAGCCCTGACCTCAAATCCTGTAGAAAATGTGTGGGCAGACCTGAAAAAGCGTGTGCGAGCAAGGAGGCCCACAAACCTGACTCAGTTACACCAGCTCTGTCAAGAGGAATGGGCCAAAATTCACCCAACTTATTGTGGGAAGCTTGTCGAAGGCTACCCGAAACGTTTGACCCAAGATAAACAATTTAAAGGCAATGCTACCAAATACTAATTGAGTGTATGTAAACTTCTGATTTGGCTAAGGTTTATGTAAACCTCCAACTTCAACTGTACGTACACTAGAAACGGTCAGCAAATAGTTTTCATAACAGTTCTAGTAAAAGCAACAGTTCCTATCAAATCTAATTTTACTTGTCACATACACATGGTTAGCAGATGTTAATGGTCACATACACATGGTTAGCAGATGTTAATGGTCACATACACATGGTTAGCAGATGTTAATGGTCACATCCACATGGTTAGCAGATGTTAATGGTCACATCCACATGGTTAGCAGATGTTAATGGTCACATCCACATGGTTAGCAGATGTTAATGGTCACATACACATGGTTAGCAGATGTTAATGGTCACATACACATGGTTAGCAGATGTTAATGGTCACGTACACATGGTTAGCAGATGTTAATGGTCACATACACATGGTTAGCAGATGTTAATGGTCACGTACACATGGTTAGCAGATGTTAATGGTCACATCCACATGGTTAGCAGATGTTAATGGTCGCATCCACATGGTTAGCAGATGTTGATGGTCACATACACATGGTTAGCAGATGTTAATGGTCACATACACATGGTTAGCAGATGTTAATGGTCACATACACATGGTTAGCAGATGTTAATGGTCACATACACATGGTTAGCAGATGTTAATGGTCACATACACATGGTTAGCAGATGGTAATGGTCACATACACATGGTTAGCAGATGTTAATGGTCACATACACATGGTTAGCAGATGTTAATGGTCACATACACATGGTTAGCAGATGTTAATGGTCACATACACATGGTTAGCAGATGTTAATGGTCACGTCCACATGGTTAGCAGATGTTAATGGTCACATACACATGGTTAGCAGATGTTAATGGTCACATACACATGGTTAGCAGATGTTAATGGTCACATACACATGGTTAGCAGATGTTAATGGTCACATACACATGGTTAGCAGATGTTAATGGTCACATACACATGGTTAGCAGATGTGTCGCGGTTGAAGATACTCCACACTTAGAATTGTTACAATACAGCAGATATTGACTGAATTATAGGACATACAATATTTTACTGGTGGGTGCAGACAAATAATGAATGAAGTTCATGGATTTTAGATATTCAATTTATTGTCACTTTTGTAAAATGTCACTTTTTTCTTAGAATGCACTCATATATTTATATATTTTCTTATTGTATCTGGAATTTCCACCCATTTAAAAAAAAATTCAAGACAGTTATATGTGTCATATTTGCATAAATGCACCAGGTGTATTTGCATATATTAATAATTGAACATAAAGAGGTGGAGCTAGGCTGCAACCACCAAACAACTGCTCTCTCTACCCTACCTCTGCGCTCACCCGCGCCGTCTAGACTGCCTCATTAATTACTGTTGTCACGTTCTCAGGCATTATTAAACATTTATGTCAAGGAAGATACCCATGGGATTTCAAATCAAAACGCTTGGCTACCCCGATCTAATCATACTTCACATTGTTTGTGAGATTAGATATAATATCACTATCATCCCAGTGTTCCTTCTCGGAAGTTGCTTTCATTTCAGCACATCTAATTAGTAAACATTCCAACTGTATTAAATTATTACTTTTTTCAATGAACTTTTTCCAAGAAATGAACACTCATCAAAATAAAGTTCAGTTCTCTTTCTTGTGATGTTCAGTAGGTGTCAAGATGGTGCGTTAAATTCTTATAGAATCAACGGAAAAGACAATGTATCCCATTGAGTCCATTACAGCCATTACTAGGTGTGTTTGACAGGTCATTCCAGACATTTCCACGGTCGTAACGTTGACAGGGAACAAAAAGACAGGAATATGAAAGAGTCACAGGAGTAAAAGGAAAGCAATCAATCCAGCGAGATTTAAGTGACACGTGGATTTTGCACCTCTCAAACACAGGAGACAGATCCTCAGGTGGGAGGCACGTTGCTACGTACACACACATATAAATATGCCTTTAATGCTGTTATTCAACAAATGACATGTTGTCCCCCATTTGAAGCAGACCAGGCCTCTTTCTATAGATAATACATAGTCACATAGATTGAGTTTCTAAAGAGCCTCTCTCTCTTTAAAGATGCATCGTCCTCAGCAGGGATTTAACCCCACTGTGCTGTTCTCTCTGCTTCACTTTGCTTTCTTACTGTCCTTATTTAAAGAGTGGATAATTACACTGACCACTTCTTTTTATTTTTCTTTAACCTTTATTTAACTATTAAAGTCAGTTAAGAACAAATTCTTCTTTACAATGCCGTCCTACACCGGCCAAACCCTGACGACCCTGGGCCAATTGTGAGCCGCCCTATGGGACTCCCAATCACGGCCGGTTGTGATACGGCCTGGAATCAAACCAGGGTCTGTAGTGACACATCAGAGCGCTGAGATGCAGTGCCTTACACCGCTGAGCTGCAGTGCCTTAGACCGCTGAGATGCAGTACCTTAGACCGCTGAGATGCAGTGCCTCAGACCGCTGAGCTGCAGTGCCTCAGCCCGCTGAGCTGCAGTGCCTTAGACCGCTGAGATGCAGTACCTTAGACCGCTGAGATGCAGTGCCTCAGACCGCTGAGCTGCAGTGCCTCAGCCCGCTGAGATGCAGTGCCTTAGACCGCTGAGATGCAGTGCCTTAGACCGCTGAGATGCAGTGCCTCAGACCGCTGAGCTGCAGTGCCTTAGACCGCTGAGATGCAGTGCCTCAGACCGCTGAGCTGCAGTGCCTCAGACCGCTGAGCTGCAGTGCCTCAGACCGCTGAGATGCAGTGCCTTAGACCGCTGCGCCACGCGGGAGCTTCTGGAGGATAGAGATGTTGCTTGCGTTCCAAATGGCACCTCATTCCCTATATAGTGCACTTTGACTAGAGCCCAAAATAGTGCCCTAAGTCAATACGGTGCCATTTGGGATGCAGACGTTGCTGGTCTTTCAAGCTTTGCTGGGTTGACCCCATGTTGTTAAAGAGGCTTGGTGAGATAGGCCTGCAGGAAATCAAGTCTCCCAGCAAGCTTTGTGTTTTGATGTGCTGGGTTGTGATGCTGAGTCAATCACACAAATAGGCTTCCTTGTGGGAGACAAATCAGAGGCTGGGAGTTCTCTCATTCTTTCTCTCTATTTCTCTGTCTCACTCTCTGTCTGTCTCTGTCTCTGTCTCTCTCTCTCTTTCCCTCACTATATATATATATATATTGCTCTCTGTCTCTCTCTCTATATATATATATTGCTCTCTGTCTCTCTCTCTATATATATATATATTGCTCTCTCTCTCTCTCTCTATATATATATATATTGCTCTCTGTCTCTCTCTCTATATATATATATTGCTCTCTCTCTCTCTCTATATATATATATAGGGTGTAAGAGAGAGAGCATTATATATGTATGTATATATATATATATATATATATACATATATAATGCTCTCTCTCTTACACCCTTTTATCTTATGTTCAACCCTCTCTTCTCTCTCCCCTCTGTTCATAGGGAGAGAATGCTGCAGAATCCCTTACTCTCCTTCACTCCTCTCTCCCTGGTCTCTGTATACTGGAGTCCTCTCTCCTCTCTCCCTGGTCTCTGTATACTGGAGTCCTCTCTCCTCTCTCCTCTCTCCCTGGTCTCTCCATACTGGAGTCCTCTCACCCTGGTCTCTGTATACTGGAGTCCTCTCTCCTCACTCCTCTCTCCCTGGTCTCTGTATACTGGAGTCCTCTCTCCTCTCTCCCTGGTCTCTGTATACTGGAGTCCTCTCTCCTCTCTCCCTGGTCTCTCCATACTGGAGTCCTCTCACCCTGGTCTCTGTATACTGGAGTCCTCTCTCCTCTCTCCCTGGTCTCTGTATACTGGAGTCCTCTCTCCTCTCTCCCTGGTCTCTCCATACTGGAGTCCTCTCTCCCTCTCCTCTCTCCCTGGTCTCTCCATACTGGAGTCCTCTCTCCTCTCTCCCTGGTCTCTGTATACTAGAGTCCTCTCTCCTCTCTCCCTGGTCTCTGTATACTAGAGTCCTCTCTCCTCTCTCCCTGGTCTCTGTATACTAGAGTCCTCTCTCCTCTCTCCCTGGTCTCTGTATACTAGAGTCCTCTCTCCTCTCTCCCTGGTCTCTGTATACTGGAGTCCTCTCTCCCTGGTCTCTCCATACTGGAGTCCTCTCTCCTCTCTCCCTGGTCTCTCCATACTTGAGTCCTCTCACCCTGGTCTCTGTATACTGGAGTCCTCTCTCCTCACTCCTCTCTCCCTGGTCTCTCCATACTGGAGTCCTCTCTTCTCACTCCTCTCTCCCTGGTCTCTCCATACTGGAGTCCTCTCTCCTCTCTCCCTGGTCTCTCCATACTGGAGTCCTCTCTCCTCTCTCCCTGGTCTCTGTATACTGGAGTCCTCTCTCCTCTCTCCCTGGTCTCTGTATACTGGAGTCCTCTCTCCTCACTCCTCTCACCCTGGTCTCTCCATACTGGAGTCCTCTCTCCCTCTCCTCTCTCCCTGGTCTCTCCATACTGGAGTCCTCTCTCCTCTCACCCTGGTCTCTCCATACTGGAGTCCTCTCTCCCTCTCCTCTCTCCCTGGTCTCTCCATACTGGAGTCTTCTCTACTCTCACCCTGGTCTCTCCATACTGGAGTCCTCACTCCTCTCTCCCTGGTCTCTGTATACTGGAGTCCTCTCTCCTCTCTCCCTGGTCTCTGTATACTGGAGTCCTCTCTCCTCTCTCCCTGGTCTCTCCATACTGGAGTCCTCTCACCCTGGTCTCTGTATACTGGAGTCCTCTCTCCTCTCTCCCTGGTCTCTGTATACTGGAGTCCTCTCTCCTCTCTCCCTGGTCTCTCCATACTGGAGTCCTCTCTCCCTCTCCTCTCTCCCTGGTCTCTCCATACTGGAGTCCTCTCTCCTCTCTCCCTGGTCTCTGTATACTAGAGTCCTCTCTCCTCTCTCCCTGGTCTCTGTATACTAGAGTCCTCTCTCCTCTCTCCCTGGTCTCTGTATACTAGAGTCCTCTCTCCTCTCTCCCTGGTCTCTGTATACTAGAGTCCTCTCTCCTCTCTCCCTGGTCTCTGTATACTGGAGTCCTCTCTCCCTGGTCTCTCCATACTGGAGTCCTCTCTCCTCTCTCCCTGGTCTCTCCATACTTGAGTCCTCTCACCCTGGTCTCTGTATACTGGAGTCCTCTCTCCTCACTCCTCTCTCCCTGGTCTCTCCATACTGGAGTCCTCTCTTCTCACTCCTCTCTCCCTGGTCTCTCCATACTGGAGTCCTCTCTCCTCTCTCCCTGGTCTCTCCATACTGGAGTCCTCTCTCCTCTCTCCCTGGTCTCTGTATACTGGAGTCCTCTCTCCTCTCTCCCTGGTCTCTGTATACTGGAGTCCTCTCTCCTCACTCCTCTCACCCTGGTCTCTCCATACTGGAGTCCTCTCTCCCTCTCCTCTCTCCCTGGTCTCTCCATACTGGAGTCCTCTCTCCTCTCACCCTGGTCTCTCCATACTGGAGTCCTCTCTCCCTCTCCTCTCTCCCTGGTCTCTCCATACTGGAGTCTTCTCTACTCTCACCCTGGTCTCTCCATACTGGAGTCCTCTCTCCTCTCTCCCTGGTCTCTCCATACTGGAGTCCTCTCACCCTGGTCTCTGTATACTGGAGTCCTCTCTCCTCACTCCTCTCTCCCTGGTCTCTCCATACTGGAGTCCTCTCACCCTAGTCTCTCCATACTGGAGTCCTCTCTCCTCACTCCCTGGTCTCTCCATACTGGAGTCCTCTCTCCTCTCTCCCTGGTCTCTCCATACTGGAGTCCTCTCTCCCTCTCCTCTCTCCCTGGTCTCTCCATACTGGAGTCCTCTCTCCCTCTCCTCTCTCCCTGGTCTCTCCATACTGGAGTCCTCTCTCTCTCTCCTCTCTCCCTCGTCTCTCCATACTGGAGTCCTCTCTCCTCTCTCCCTGGTCTCTGTACACTGGAGTCCTCTCTCCCTGGTCTCTCCATACTGGTGTCCTCTCTCCCTCTGCTCTCTCCCTGGTCTCTGTACACTGGAGTCCTCTCTCCCTGGTCTCTCCATACTGGGGTCCTCTCTCCCTCTCCTCTCACCCTGGTCTCTCCATACTGGAGTCCTCTCTCCTCTCACCCTGGTCTCTCCATACTGGAGTCCTCTCTCCTCTCTCCCTGGTCTCTCCATACTGGAGTCCTCTCTCCTCTCTCCCTGGTCTCTCCCTACTGGAGTCCTCTCTCCCTCTGCTCTCTCCCTGGTCTCTCCATACTGGAGTCCTCTCTCCTCTCTCCCTGGTCTCTCCATACTGGAGTCCTCTCTCCCTCTCCAACCCACTCCAGCCCAGCCTCCAGTCCTCAGCCTCTCTGTGTTTCTTCAGGGTCCATGTGATTTATCACTGCAGCTGTGTGTTATTATTCTGCATGATTAACCTAATGGAACCTAAGTGACAGGTCCCGTATCCTCCATGACTCTGCAGGGTTTATTTATCACTAGTCTTTGTGCCGAGGTGGCCACTCCCCCTTAATTCAAACAACCCAGGGTGTATATAAACTGTCCTAGATAACTCCCTAACAGAGCAGCTCTCTCTCTCTCTCTCTCTCTCTCTCTCTCTCTCTCTCTCTCTCGCTCTCTCTCTCTCACTCTCACTCTCTCTGCTATAGCCCAGGGTGTATATAAACTGTCCTATGTAACTCCCTAACAGAGCTGGGATATTCTCTCTCTCTGCTACAGCCCAGTCCCAGACTGGTGGGTGCACTTTAACTAAATTCAAGAGTAAGCAAGTTGTAACCTTCACAAGAGTGTTTTTCGGCCAACACAACACTTTCTGAGGTGTGAGCGAATTAATATTTGACCACAGCAGATGCAGAATGGAGCTATCACCTATTATGTGGATCTTATAGGGCCATCTGGCTACTGGTTAGAGGCCAGAGAACGTATTCACTGTGTCTCAGAGTAGGAGTGCTGATCTAGGATCAGTTAAGCTTTTAGATAATAATGAATAAGATTATATGGACAGGGGGGGCCCGGGTCTTTATCCACAAGGCATCTCAGAGTAGGAGGGCTAATCTAGGATCAGTTAATTAAGCCTCTTAGAGCCTAATGAATAAGTGAGATAACTAGCATCTCTGATCTGTTCTGTACCTGATCCTAGATCACTAGCCTCTCTGTTCTGTTCTGTACCTGATCCTAGATCACTAGCCTCTCTGTTCTGTTCTGTAACTGATCCTAGATCACTAGCCTCTCTGTTCTGTTCTGTAACTGATCCTAGATCACTAGCATCTGTTCTGTTCTGTACCTGATCCTAGATCACTAGCCTCTATGTTCTGTTCTGTACCTGATCCTAGATCACTATCCTTTCTGTTCTGTTCTGTACTGTACCTGATCCTAGATCACTAGCCTCTCTGTTCTGTTCTGTACCTGATCCTAGATCACAAGCCTCTCTGTTCTGTTCTTTACCTGATCCTAGATCACTAGCTTCTCTGTTCTGTTTTGTTCCTGATCCTAGATCACTATCAAATCAAATCAAATGTATTTATATAGCCCTTCGTACATCAGCTGATATCTCAAAGTGCTGTACAGAAACCCAGCCTAAAACCCCAAACAGCAAGCAATGCAGGTGTAGAAGCACGGTGGCTAGGAAAACTCCCTAGAAAGGCCAAAACCTAGGAAGAAACCTAGAAAGGAACCAGGCTATTTGGGGTGGCCAGTCCTCTTCTGGCTGTGCCGGGTGGAGATTATAACAGAACATGGCCAAGATGTTCAAATGTTCATAAATGACCAGCATGGTCAAATAATAATAATCACATGCAGAACAGTTGAAACTGGAGCAGCAGCACGGCCAGGTGGACTGGGGACAGCAAGGAGTCATCATGTCAGGTAGTACTGAGGCATGGTCCTAGGGCTCAGGTCCTCCGAGAGAGAGAAAGAAAGAGAGAATTAGAGAGAGCATACTTAAATTCACACAGGACACCGGATAGAACAGGTGAAGTACTGCAGATCTAACAAACCCGCCCCCCGACACATAAATACTGCAGCATAAATACTGGAGGCTGAGACATTAGGGGTCAGACACTGTGGCCCCATCCGATGATACCCCCGGACAGGGCCAAACAGGAAGGATATAACCCCACCCACTTTGCCAAAGCACAGCCCCCACACCACTAGAGGGATATCTTCAACCACCAATTTACCATCATGAGACAAGGCCGAGTATAGTCCACAAAGATCTCCGCCACGGCACAACCCAAGGGTGGGCGCCAACCCAGACAGGAAGATCACATCAGTGACTCAACCCACTCAAGTAACGCAACCCTCCTAGGGACAGCATGAAAGAGCACCAGTAAGCCAGTGACTCAGCCCCTGTAATAGGGTTAGAGGCAGAGAATCCCAGTGGAAAGAGGGGAACCGGCCAGGCAGAGACAGCAAGGGTGGTTCGTTGCTCCAGAGCCTTTCCGTTCACCTTCCCACTCCTGGGCCAGACTACACTCAATCATATGACCCACTGAAGAGATGAGTCTTCAGTAAGGACTTAAAGGTTGAGACCAAGTCTGCGTCTCTCACATGGGTAGGCAGACCATTCCATAAAAATGGAGCTCTATAGGAGAAAGCCCTGCCTCCAGCTGTTTGCTTAGAAATTCTAGGGACAATTAGGAGGCATGCGTCTTGTGACCGTAGCGTACGTGTAGGTATGTACGGCAGGACCAAATCAGAGAGATAGGTAGGAGCAAGCCCATGTAATGCTTTGTAGGTTAGCAGTAAAACCTTGAAATCAGCCCTTGCTTTGACAGGAAGCCAGTGTAGAGAGGCTAGCACTGGAGTAATATGATCAAATTTTTTGGTTCTAGTCAGGATTCTAGCAGCCGTATTTAGCACTAACTGAAGTTTATTTAGTGCTTTATCCGGGTAGCCGGAAAATAGAGCATTGCAGTAGTCTAACCTAGAAGTGACAAAAGCATGGATTAATTTTTCTGCATCATTTTTGGACAGAAAGTTTCTGATTTTTGCAATGTTACGTAGATGGAAAAAAGCTGTCCTCGAAATGGTCTTGATATGTTCTTCAAAAGAGAGATCAGGGTCCAGAGTAACGCCGAGGTCCTTCACAGTTTTATTTGAGACGACTGTACAACCATTAAGATTAATTGTCAGATTCAAGATCTCTTTGTTTCTTGGGACCTAGAACAAGCATCTCTGTTTTGTCCGAGTTTAATAGTAGAAAGTTTGCAGCCATCCACTTCCTTATGTCTGAAACACATGCTTCTAGCGAGGGCAATTTTGGGGCTTCACCATGTTTCATTGAAATGTACAGCTGTGTGTCATCCGCATAGCAGTGAAAGTTTACATTATGTTTTCGAATAACATCCCCAAGAGGTAAAATATATAGTGAAAACAATATAGTGGTCCTAAAACGGAACCTTGAGGAACACCGAAATTTACAGTTGATTTGTCAGAGGACAAACCATTCACAGAGACAAACTGATATCTTTCCGACAGATAAGATCTAAACCAGGCCAGAACATGTCCGTGTAGACCAATTTGGGTTTCCAATCTCTCCAAAAGAATGTGGTGATCGATGGTATCAAAAGCAGCACTAAGGTCTAGGAGCACGAGGACAGATGTTGCTGCTACCTACACAGTGACATACCACTGGTATTATGTTGCTACTACCTTCACAGTGACAAACCACTGGTATTATGTTGCTGCTACCTACACAGTGACATACCACTGGTATTATGTTGTTGCTACTACCTACACAGTGACAAACCACTGGTATTATGTTGCTGCTACCTACACAGTGACATACCACTGGTATTATGTTGTTGCTACTACCTACACAGTGACATACCACTGGTATTATGTTGCTACTACCTTCACAGTGACATACCACTGGTATTATGTTGCTACTACCTTCACAGTGACATACCACTGGTATTATGTTGCTGCTACCTTCACAGTGACATACCGCTGGGATTATGTTGCTGCTACCTACACAGTGACATACCACTGGTATTATGTTGCTGCTACCTACACAGTGACATACCGCTGGTATTATGTTGCTGCTACTACCTACACAGTGACATACCACTGGTATTATGTTGCTGCTACCTACACAGTGACATACCGCTGGTATTATGTTGCTGTTACCTACACAGTGACATACCACTGGTATTATGTTGCTGCTACTACCTACACAGTGACATACCACTGGTATTATGTTGCTGCTACCTTCACAGTGACATACCGCTGGTATTATGTTGTTGCTACTACCTACACAGTGACATACCACTGGTATTATGTTGCTGCTACCTACACAGTGACATACCACTGGTATTATGTTGTTGCTACTACCTACACAGTGACAAACCACTGGTATTATGTTGCTGCTACCTACACAGTGACATACCACTGGTATTATGTTGTTGCTACTACCTACACAGTGACATACCACTGGTATTATGTTGCTACTACCTTCACAGTGACATACCGCTGGTATTATGTTGCTGCTACTACCTACACAGTGACATACCACTGGTATTATGTTGCTGCTACCTACACAGTGACATACCGCTGGTATTATGTTGCTGTTACCTACACAGTGACATACCACTGGTATTATGTTGCTGCTACTACCTACACAGTGACATACCACTGGTATTATGTTGCTGCTACCTTCACAGTGACATACCGCTGGTATTATGTTGTTGCTACTACCTACACAGTGACATACCACTGGTATTATGTTGCTGTTACCTACACAGTGACATACCACTGGTATTATGTTGTTGCTACTACCTACACAGTGACAAACCACTGGTATTATGTTGCTGCTACTTACACAGTGACATACCACTGGTATTATGTTGTTGCTACTACCTACACAGTGACATACCACTGGTATTATGTTGCTACTACCTTCACAGTGACATACCACTGGTATTATGTTGCTACTACCTACACAGTAACATACCGCTGGTATTATGTTGCTGCTACCTACACAGTGACATACCACTGGTATTATGTTGCTGCTACCTACACAGTAACATACCACTGGTATTATGTTGCTGCTACCTACACAGTAACATACCGCTGGTATTATGTTGCTGCTACCTACACAGTGACTTACCACTGGTATTATGTTGCTGCTACCTACACAGTGACTTACCACTGGTATTATGTTACTGCTACCTACACAGTAACATACCACTGGTATTATGTTGCTGCTACCTACACAGTAACATACCGCTGGTATTATGTTGCTGCTACCTACACAGTGACATACCACTGGTATTATGTTGCTGTTACCTACACAGTGACATACCACTGGTATTATGTTGCTGCTACCTACACAGTAACATACCACTGGTATTATGTTGCTGCTACCTACACAGTAACATACCGCTGGTATTATGTTGCTGCTACCTACACAGTGACATACCACTGGTATTATGTTGCTGCTACTACCTACACAGTGACATACCACTGGTATTATGTTGCTACTACCTACACAGTGACATACCACTGGTATTATGTTGCTGCTACTACCTACACAGTGACATACCGCTGGTATTATGTTGCTGCTACCTACACAGTAACATCCCGCCTGTATTATGTTGCTACTACCTACACAGTAACATACCGCTGGTATTATGTTGCTACTACCTACACAGTAACATACCACTAGTATTATGTTGCTGCTACCTACACAGTGACATACCACTGGTATTATGTTGCTGCTACCTACACAGTGACATACCACTGGTATTATGTTGCTGCTACCTACACAGTGACATACCACTGGTATTATGTTGCTGCTACCTACACAGTGACATACCACTGGTATTATGTTGCTGCTACCTACACAGTGACATACCACTGGTATTATGTTGCTGCTACCTACACAGTAACATACCACTGGTATTATGTTGCTGTTACATTCACAGTGACATACCGCTGGTATTATGTTGTTGCTACTACCTTCACAGTGACATACCGCTGGTATTATGTTGCTGTTACCTTCACAGTGACATACCACTGGTATTATGTTGTTGCTACTACCTTCACAGTGACATACCACTGGTATTATGTTGCTACTACCTTCACAGTGACATACCACTGGTATTATGTTGCTACTACCTTCACAGTAACATACCACTGGTATTATGTTGCTACTACCTTCACAGTGACATACCACTGGTATTATGTTGCTACTACCTTCACAGTAACATACCACTGGTATTCTGTTGTTGCTGCTACCTTCACAGTAACATACCACTGGTATTATGTTGCTGCTACCTTCACAGTGACATACCACTGGTATTATGTTGCTGCTACCTACACAGTGACAAACCACTGGTATTATGTTGCTGCTACCTACACAGTGACATACCGCTGGTATTATGTTGCTACTACCTTCACAGTAACATACCACTGGTATTATGTTGCTACTACCTTCACAGTGACATACCACTGGTATTATGTTGCTGTTACCTTCACAGTGACATACCACTGGTATTATGTTGCTGCTACCTTCACAGTGACATACCACTGGTATTATGTTGCTGCTACCTACACAGTGACATACCGCTGGTATTATGTTGCTGCTACCTTCACAGTAACATACCACTGGTATTATGTTGCTACTACCTACACAGTGACATACCGCTGGTATTATGTTGCTACTACCTTCACAGTAACATACCACTGGTATTATGTTGCTACTACCTTCACAGTGACATACCACTGGTATTATGTTGCTGTTACCTTCACAGTGACATACCACTGGTATTATGTTGCTGCTACCTTCACAGTAACATACCACTGGTATTATGTTGCTGCTACCTTCACAGTGACTTACCACTGGTATTATGTTGCTACTACCTACACAGTGACTTACCACTGGTATTATGTTGCTGCTACCTTCACAGTAACATACCACTGGTATTATGTTGCTGCTACCTTCACAGTAACATACCACTGGTATTATGTTGCTGCTACCTTCACAGTGACATACCACTGGTATTATGTTGCTGTTACCTTCACAGTAACTTACCACAGAATTTGACACCTACTTCTTGTAAAAAAAAACACACGCTCCTTTTATGTTGCTTCTTTTATAATTCCGTCCTTTCAGAATATTTCACATGATGATGTTATTTAACTTGGATTCTGTGGGTGTAGGTCCAAATCCATTAAAATAGTTCATAGGCTACATTTCATTTCAACCTGAACCACTCCAAAGTGTATCTGTCTCTCCTAAATTCATTTATTTCTGTAACAGATTTTTTTGGGGGAAATTCCATGATAACGTTACGCCGTTTATCGAACCACTCACTCTGTGAATCAGTGCTCGTTTAATACGCCTTAGGGTTCCATTTCACCTTTCAGATGACATTACAATGAAAATGATCGGCACAGTGACTTTTTAATGCGTCTATTATATTTCCATATGCGTATGGCAGTATATCACAGTCCCAGACTACCCAACTCTGTGTTCGACTGAGGTAGTTGCATATCAGAGTAGACGAGCGCCGTCAACAGTGGAGGCTGCTGAGGGGAGGACGGCTCATAATAATGTCTGGAACGGATTCAATGGAATGACATCATACCATGTGTTTTGATGTATTTGATATCATTCCACTGATTCCACTCCAGCCATTACCACCACGTGCCCGTCCTCCCCAATTAAGGTGCCACCCACCTCCTGTGGGCCTCACCCAGTCCTGTACGGTGGCCATATTAGGACATCCTCAGCCTCAAGTCGATTGACTCAATGAGGGGTGAGGGCTCTGGGGTGAAGTTTCCTCTAGGTACAGATCAAGGATCAGTTGAATGTCCCCCAATCCTAACCTGAACCATTAGTGAGGAAAGTGCAAGGTCATCCTCTGGGGGAAACTTCACCCTACAAGGCTAATGGTGTCTGAAAATCTGCAGTCTCATGCGTCATCTGATCACTGAAGTCTTCTCTGGCTTGATTTAAAAGCCTGGCTAGCACAGTGACTTATGGCTCTGGAGGCCCCCCATCCTCTCTCCTCTCCCCTCCTTCCATCCGCCCCTCGCTCTTAAATCGCCGGCGTTAAGATGCTGATGGGGGAAAGAACAGGTGAGGAGATTCATTTCCTTCGATCTAATCAGATGCCAGTAAATTGACCTGGGGTAGACCAGGGCCTCTGGGTGAATTAGAGAGAGAGGGTACATCCCAAATGGTGTCCTATTGCCTATAAAGTGCACTACTTTTGACCAGGTCATTTAGGGCTGTGGTCAACAGTAGTGTACTATATACAGTGGGGCAAAAAAGTATTTAGTCAGCCATCAATTGTGCAAGAGAGACCCCCCCTCCCTCTCCTCCCAAAGAGAGACCCCTCCTCCCTCTCCTCCCCTAAGAGAGACCCCCTCTCCCTCTCCTCTCCTAAAAGAGAACCCCCCTCTCTCCTCTCTGAAGAGAGACCCCCTCTCCTCCCCTAAGAGAGACCCCCCCTCCCTCTTCTCCCCTAAGAGAGACCCCCCCTCCCTCTCCTCCCTTAAGAGAGAAAACCCCCCTCTCCTCCCCGAAGAGAGACCCCTCCCTCTCCCTCTCATGCCGTAAGAGAGAACCCCCACTCTCCCTCTCCTGCCCTAAGAGAGAAACCCCCCTCTCCTCTCCCTCTCCTGCCCTAAGAGAGAAACCCCCCTCTCCTCTCCGAAGAGAGAGCCCCCCCTCTCCCTCTCCTGCCCTAAGAGAGCCCCCCTCTCCCTCTCCTCCCCAAAGAGAGACCCCCCCCCTCCCTCTCCTCCCCTAAGAGAGAAACCCCCCTCTCCTCTCCGAAGAGAGACCCCTTCCTCTCCTCCCCAAAGAGAGACCCCCCCTCCCTCTCTCTCCTCTCCGAAGAGAGACCCCCTCCTCCCTCTCCTGCCCTAAGAGAGAAACCCCCCTCTCCTCTCCGAAGAGAGACCCCTTCCTCTCCTGCCCTAACAGAGACCAGAGAAGGGGACAAAGAGGTGTCTTGTGCCTGGGGTCCGGTCCCTTCTCAATAGCACTCCCTCCCTCAGTCAGATATCTCTCTTTAAGATTCCAGCCAATGATTACACTCTCTCAATCTCTACAGACTGTCTCTCTGTATATTCTACAGTTATTTGTCATGTCTTTTTCCAATGGGTTGAACTCCACCCCTTCCTGTACTTGTGACTCATGTCAGAGGGTTACAGCTCGGGGCTGGAGAGGAAAAGAGTCAAGGCACCTGTGTCGGTCGGTCGCGTCGGGTTTGTATTTTTCTCATGTTAAGGAGGCAGCACATCGGAGAAGAAGGGATGTGCTTCTCTCTCTCTCACACACACACACACACACACACTCCTAGGGATGTGAACAGGGGGACAGGTTCTTCTTTTATGAGCGAGCTGCTTGGTATTCGGGACATGCTCTGGCCTTAAGAGGCCCCGTGATTCATTGCAGGAGGTGCGACACAGCCCCTAGCAGAGATCCATCCACCGCAGAAGCTAGGACTAATAATAGGTCTGGCCCTGCCTCATGCCTTCATCCCCTGATGCTCTCCTGCTCTCTCCCTCTAATGTCACCTAACACTCACCAGCCAGTAAAATAGTTTGTTTTTCAGGGAAAAAGGACTTCAGAGTGATCCAGCATTTCCCTTTTCAGCCTCGGAATGAAACCTTCAATGGAGAGACGAGGAGGTCAGCCTCTCTTGGCGGGGTTAAGGTGTAATCTCACAAAATGCTCTTTTGTTTTATTATGAAATAGCTGGTAAAATGGCAGCGCCCAGGTTGGTGTTTACACGCAGTACTTGAGTGTGTGTGTGTGTGTGTGTGTGTGTGTGTGTGTGTGTGTGCGTTTGGCCTGCCCTTCATTTATTCTCAACATGTATTGATTGGCCGCTGAGCAGGTTATTGGAGAGAGAGATTGCCCTCTCCTCTCATTTTTGATGATGTTCAAGCATGCTGTATTGTGCCTGCCAGGTGCCTCACCCCACCTCTGGCCCGGCAACACTCTGAATGGGATGTGCTACTGAGCACCCTGAGTCCTTTCTCTCTTTTCTCTCATTTCCCTTATGTTCTCTCATTTCCCCTATTTTCTCTAATTTCCTCTCTTACCTCCTTTCCTCTGTTTTCTCTCATTTCATCTCTTACCTAGTTTTCTCTCATTTCCTCTTCTACCTCCTTTTCCCTCGTTTCCTTTCCTTTCGTCTCTTACCTCTTTTCCTCTCCTTTTCTCTCCTTTCCACTGTTTTCCTCTCCTTTTCTCTCATTTCCACTGTTTTCCTCTCCTTTTCTCTCATTTCCACTCCTTTCCTCTCCTTTCCTCTCCTCTCCTTTCCTCTCCTTATCTCTCCTTTCCTCTCCTTATCTCTCCTTTCCTCTCCTTTCCTCTCCTTTCCTCTCCTTATCTCTCCTTTCCTCTCCTTTTCTCTCCTTTTCTCTCCTTATCTCTCATTTCTCTCCATTCATTTCCTCTTTCTGCTCTTTCCTGTCTTTCTGCTCTTTCCTTCTTTCTTTCCTGTCTTTCTCTCTTTATTTAAGGAAGAGGAATTAGTCTATTGATGTGTTGCAACAGTCCTTGTTCAAATAATAGCTGATTTGCTGTTTTTAAAAAGCTATTTCCTCAAAGGCCATTTCTTGCCCTCAACGTCCTTTCTTTTTTTTCTATGAGTTTATTCATTGTCTCTGAATGCTGGAGCGTTCCTCTCTCCTCAGTGCTGTCACTGGGGGGCGCTGTTAGGCTGTAAATATCATCTGGAGCTGCAGAGAGAGAGAGAGAGAGAGAGAGCCAGCCAGAAGCCTACATGTCATTTCTCTACACACAAAATGGTTGCTGGCTGCAGATTCACACATAAGCTCCGTGCAGCACAATTGCGAATTGCACCATTTAAAGAATGACATGGAGCCGGAGGGGTACAGCTGTAACGTGATATAGCTGTGTGTGTTATTGCTCCCTATACATCTCCACTCTGTACAGTCATGCGTCATGGAGTGTGGGTCGTAGGTGGTAGGTGTGTTCACATACACGTGCTACAGATTCACAGACACTAAAGGGCCTTGGCACCACTGTAATAATGTGATGGAAACGGTCTGTTTCATGTCTGCGTCCCAAATGGCACCCTATTCCCTACATAGTGCACCCCTGTGGGCCCTGGTCAAAAGTATAAAATGGAGTGCCATTCAGGACACAGGGGGGCTTTGTGATTGTTTCAACTGCTGATTGCCTCTAACAGGTGTATGGAATGTCAGTGTAGTACTATGTTATTGAATCATCTGTTTGTATTCATTCTCTACAGGTGTATGGTGTATCAGTGTAGTACTATGTTATTGAATCATCTGTTTGTATTCATTCTCTACAGGTGTATGGTGTATCAGTGTAGTACTATGTTATTGAATCATCTGTTTGTATTCATTCTCTAACAGGTGTATGGAATGTCAGTGTAGTACTATGTTATTGAATCATCTGTTTGTATTCATTCTCTAATAGGTGTATGGTACAGTGGGGCAAAAAAGTATTTAGTCAGCCACCAATTGTGCAAGTTCTCCCACTTAAAAAGATGAGAGAGGCCTGTAATTTTCATCATAGGTACACTTCAACTATGACAGACAAAATGAGGGGGAAAAATGCAGAAAATCACATTGTAGGATTTTTTAATGAATTTATTTGCAAATTATGGTGGAAAATATGTATTTGGTCACCTACAAACAAGCAAGATTTCTGGCTCTCACAGACCTGTAACTTCTTCTTTAAGAGGCTCCTCTGTCCTCCACTCGTCACCTGTATTAATGGCACCTGTTTGAACTTGTTATCAGTATAAAAGACACCTGTCCACAACCTCAAACAGTCACACTCCAAACTCCACTATGGCCAAGACCAAAGAGCTGTCAAAGGACACCAGAAACAAAATTGTAGACCTGCACCAGGCTGGGAAGACTGAATCTGCAATAGGTAAGCAGCTTGGTTTGAAGAAATCAACTGTGGGAGCAATTATTAGGAAATAGAAGACATACAAAACCACTGATAATCTCCTTCGATCTGGGGCTCCACGCAAGATCTCACCCCGTGGGGTCAAAATGATCACAAGAACGGTGAGCAAAAATCCCAGAACCACACGGGGGGACCTAGTGAATGACCTGCAGAGAGCTGGGACCAAAGTAACCAAGCCTACCATCAGTAACATACTACGCCGCCAGGGACTCAAATCCTGCAGTGCCAGACGTGTCCCCCTGCTTAAGCCAGTACATGTCCAGGCCCGTCTAAAGTTTGCTAGAGAGCATTTAGATGATCCAGAAGAAGATTGGGAGAATGTCATATGGTCAGATGAAACCAAAATAGAACGTTTTGGTAAAAACTCAACCTGTTGTGTTTGGAGGACAAAGAATGCTGAGTTGCATCCAAAGAACACCATACCTACTGTGAAGCATGGGGGTGTAAACATCATGCTTTGGGGCTGTTTTTCTGCAAAGGGACCAGGACGACTGATCCGTGTAAAGGAAAGAATGAATGGGGCCATGTATCGTGAGATTTTGAGTGAAAACTTCCTTCCATCAGCAAGGGCATTGAAAATTAAACGTGGCTGGGTCTTTCAGCATGACAATGATCCCAAACACACCGCCCGGGCAACGAAGGAGTGGCTTCGTAAGAAGCATTTCAAGGTCCTGGAGTGGCCTAGCCAGTCTCCAGATCTCAACCCCATAGAAAATCTTTGGAGGGAGTTGAAAGTCCGTGTTGCTCAGCAACAGCCCCAAAACATCACTGCTCTAGAGGAGATCTGCATGGAGGAATGGGCCAAAATACCAGCAACAGTGTGTGAAAACCTTGTGAAGACTTACAGAAAACTTTTGACCTCTGTCATTGCCAACAAAGTATTGAGATAAACTTTTGTTATTGACCAAATACTTATTTTCCACCATAATTTGCAAATAAATTCATTAAATTCATCACAATGTGATTTTCTGGATTTTTTTTCTCATTTTGTCTGTCATAGTTGAAGTGTACCTATGATGAAAAATACAGGCCTCTCATCTTTTTAAGTGGGAGAACTTGCACAATTGGTGGCTGACTAAATACTTTTTTGCCCCACTGTATATCAGTGTAGTACTATGTTATTGAAACGTCTGTTTGTATTCATTCTCTACAGGCGTATGGTATGTCAGTGCTGCCGTTGAACCTGATTAAAGGGACACGCAGTGTGGTGTACGAGCGTCTGGAGAACACTGAAGATATTGAAGAGGTTGAACACCAGATGGAAAAGATCAAAGCCAAGGTGGGTCTCAGTTATCACCAACGCTGAAAACCATATAGCTGCATATCTATTGTGGTGAAAATGTTGTTTTTCTGGGGGGGGGGGGGGGGAATAAGAATGGGATGGAATTTGACCTCTGGCTGTAAGGAATGTGGAGGTTGATGACTAAAAGCCAGTCTGCCATTGGGCCCTGTTGTAGGTGATGCCACACCTCCCATTGGTCCCTGTTGTAGGTGATGCCACAGAGCTGACGTGAGCTGGTGGCATGCAGCCAGACCTGGGTTCAAATACTATTGGAAATCATTTCAAATGCTCTATTTAAGCCTGATTGAGCTTTACTGAGCTTGCATAATTATAACATGTGACGAAGGGTGTTAAAAAAACAGAAAGGGGCGTCTCCTCACTCCCCTATTAAAACCCCTTCCCTCCAGAGCCAGAGTCAGACTGTTGAAACTGTAGAACACCTACAGTCCTCTCATACCTTCAGACTGTTGAAACTGTAGAACACCTACAGTCCTCTCATACCTTCAGACTGTTGAAACTGTAGAACACCTACAGTCCTCTCATACCTTCAGACTGTTGAAACTGTAGAACACATACAGTCCTCTCATACCTTCAGACTGTTGAAACTGTAGAACACCTACAGTCCTCTCATACCTTCAGACTGTTGAAACTGTAGAACACCTACAGTCCTCTCATACCTTCAGACTGTTGAAACTGTAGAACACCTACAGTCCTCTCATACCTTCAGACTGTTGAAACTGTAGAACACCTACAGTCCTCTCATACCTTCAGACTGTTGAAACTGTAGAACACCTACAGTCCTCATACCTTCAGACTGTTGAAACTGTAGAACACCTGCAGTCCTCTCATACCTTCAGACTGTTGAAACTGTAGAACACCTACAGTCCTCTCATACCTTCAGACTGTTGAAACTGTAGAACACCTACAGTCCTCTCATACCTTCAGACTGTTGAAACTGTAGAACACCTACAGTCCTCTCATACCTTCAGACTGTTGAAACTGTAGAACACATACAGTCCTCTCATACCTTCAGACTGTTGAAACTGTAGAACACATACAGTCCTCTCATACCTTCAGACTGTTGAAACTGTAGAACACCTACAGTCCTCTCATACCTTCAGACTGTTGAAACTGTAGAACACCTGCAGTCCTCTCATACCTTCAGACTGTTGAAACTGTAGAACACCTACAGTCCTCTCATACCTTCAGACTGTTGAAACTGTAGAACACCTACAGTCCTCTCATACCTTCAGACTGTTGAAACTGTAGAACACCTACAGTCCTCTCATACCTTCAGACTGTTGAAACTGTAGAACACCTGCAGTCCTCTCATGCCTCCTCTTTGTGTGTTTGTCTCCAGTGTGAGGACGGGCGTCCTCTGTCGTCGCGGGACCGTCGTAACCTCCAGGAGTTTGAGGACAAGCTACAGGTGTGATTGTTGTTCAGATTCAGTGTCTAATAGTCACATGTTCAGGGTTACAGGTGGGATTGTTGTTCAGATTCAGGGTGTTTAATGGTCACATGTTCAGGGTTACAGGTGGGATTGTTGTTCAGATTCAGGGTGTTTAATGGACACATGTTCAGGGTTACAGGTGGGATTGTGGTTCAGATTCAGAGTGTTTAATAGTCACATGTTCAGGGTTACAGGTGGGATTGTGGTTCAGATTCAGAGTGTTTAATAGTCACATGTTCAGGGTTACAGGTGTGATTGCAGGATACAGTAGAAATCTTAGGCTCTGAGCTCCAACATGCAGGACCAAGTGAAATAAAATCATGAACATGGTCCTAAATACAATATAAATATCAGTTTTAATTCAGAACTGTAGCAGGGATGATGAATACATGTCCATTAGGGTGCAGGCAGAGTAAAGACTATGACCATAGGGGGAGTAGCATGACCATTGAGGAGGTGGGGGCAGAGTAAAGACTATGACCATAGGGGGAGTAGCATGACCATTGAGGAGGTGGGGGCAGAGTAAAGACTATGACCATAGGGGGAGCAGCATGACCATTGAGGAGGTGGGGGCAGAGTAAAGACTATGACCATAGGGGAGCAGCATGACCATTGAGGAAGTGGGGGCAGAGTAAAGACTATGACCATAGGGGGAGCAGCATGACCATTGAGGAGGTGGGGGCAGAGTAAAGACTATGACCATAGGGGAGCAGCATGACCATTGAGGAGGTGGGGGCAGAGTAAAGACTATGACCATAGGGGGAGCAGCATGACCATTGAGGAGGTGGGGGCAGAGTAAAGACTATGACCATAGGGGAGCAGCATGACCATTGAGGAGGTGGGGGCAGAGTAAAGACTATGACCATAGGGGGAGCAGCATGACCATTGAGGAGGTGGGGGCAGAGTAAAGACTATGACCATAGGGGGAGCAGCATGACCATTGAGGAGGTGGTGGCAGAGTAAAGACTATGACCATAGGGGGAGTAGCATGACCATTGAGGAGGTGGGGGCAGAGTAAAGACTATGACCATAGGGGGAGCAGCATGACCATTGAGGAGGTGGGGGCAGAGTAAAGACTATGACCATAGGGGAGCAGCATGACCATTGAGGAAGTGGGGGCAGAGTAAAGACTATGACCATAGGGGGAGCAGCATGACCATTGAGGAGGTGGGGGCAGAGTAAAGACTATGACCATAGGGGAGCAGCATGACCATTGAGGAGGTGGGGGCAGAGTAAAGACTATGACCATAGGGGGAGCAGCATGACCATTGAGGAGGTGGGGGCAGAGTAAAGACTATGACCATAGGGGAGCAGCATGACCATTGAGGAGGTGGGGGCAGAGTAAAGACTATGACCATAGGGGGAGCAGCATGACCATTGAGGAGGTGGGGGCAGAGTAAAGACTATGACCATAGGGGGAGCAGCATGACCATTGAGGAGGTGGTGGCAGAGTAAAGACTATGACCATAGGGGGAGCAGCATGACCATTGAGGAGGTGGGGGCAGAGTAAAGACTATGACCATAGGGGGAGCAGCATGACCATTGAGGAGGTGGGGGGACCAAGTCCAATGCATTAGAAAAACATGTATCTATAGTATCCATATTAACAACTGCAACGGTGATTAATGCCGTTGGGGTGGGGGCAGAGCAAAAGTCTGTTGGGGTGGGGGGGGGGGGGGGGGCAGCAGGTAACTGACCGTTGAGGTGGTGTGGGGAGAAAAGAGTCATGTGCGGTGCAGATTGCCTGGTCCGTGGATCTGTCAGGGCAGAAGGTGAACGGTCCAGTGTGTTGGGGAAGGAGGAGTTGATCTGAACCTTGACTGGCCTCTAGAAGCACTTCATGATGGCGGAAGTGAGTGCTATTGGTCGATAGTCACTCAGTTGAGTTACTTTTGCGTTCTAGGAACAGGGATAATGGTGGCCGGCAGTCTTGCGAGGGTTAACACGTTCAAATGACTTCCATAGGTCCTCCGTGTAGACCACGTTGTCCTCGGCGGCTCTCCTTGGCAGCACAGGGTCATTGTGCTGAAACCGTAAGAAAACGGTGTTCAGCTCCTCCGGTGGGGTGGCGATAGGGCGGCGGTAGGGCGGCGGTGGTGACCTTAATGTGGCTGGATTTGTTTTTATACTCCGTGACCGTTAGGAGCCCCTGTCACGTATCCGTGTCCGACCCGCTGAATTGCTCCTCTACTTTGTCCCTGTACTTGGGTTTCACCATGTTGATCCATCTGCGTAGGTCGTAGTTGTACTGTTTCACCATGTTGATCCATCTGCGTAGGTCGTAGTTGTACTGTTTCACCATGTTGATCCATCTGCGTAGGTCGTAGTTGTACTGTTTCACCATGTTGATCCATCTGCGTAGGTCGTAGTTGTACTGTTTCACCATGTTGATCCATCTGCGTAGGTCGTAGTTATACTGTTTCACCATGTTGATCCATCTGCGTAGGTCATAGTTGTACTGTTTCACCATGTTGATCCATCTGCGTAGGTCGTATTTGTACTGTTTAACCAAACTATTGTCCCCGGTCACCTTGCCCTGTTTATTAACATCTCTCTCTGTTTCAATTTGTTTATATAACAATTAAAAAACCAGACATCCAAGACAAGATGCATAAGTAATAACACTGAGAATGGAACAAAGACTGGTCCGTTCTGGCACAGACAAGGCTCATTTCTCTCAGGGCTTATTAACTGCTTGTTTAGTGAACAACGGCACATTGAGACTTGTTTTCATTGAGGTCCTTTAGGTGCTCCAGAGGAGGGGCAGGCACCTGGAGATAGCAGAGAGTCACTGCTGCACCAAGGTTGGATCTGCCCTCAGACCACTCAAGGTGAGACACACAAACACACTTTCAGGTCCCCATCTAACCAGAAGCCGGTCTGTCATTTAACTTTTCATTTTGAGATGTTAAATGGATTTTCCAGTTTCAACCGGTTCCAATACGGTGTTCCATCGGAGAGTAAAGAGATATTGAACAATCAATGTTCTATAAGTGTGCTGATAATGTAACACTGTCATCTCTCTTTACCGGCTGGAAAGACACCTACCTACCCACCCACCCACCCACCTACCTACCCGCCTACCTGCCTACCCATCTACCCGCCCACCCGCCCACCCGCCCACCCACCCACCTACCTACCCGCCCGCCTACCCACCCGCCTACCCACCTACCCGCCTACCTGCCTACCCACCTCCCTACCCGCCCGCCTGCCTGCCTCCCTCACCAGGCTATAGTCACCAGGCTGTGTTCACCAGGCTATAGTCACCAGGCTGTAGTCACCAGGCTGTAGTCACCAGGCTATAGTCACCAGGCTATAGTCACCAGGCTATAGTCACCAGGCTGTGTTCACCAGGCTGTGTTCACCAGGCTATAGTCACCAGGCTATAGTCACCAGGGTATAGTCACCAGGCTATAGTCACCAGGCTGTGTTCACCAGGCTATAGTCACCAGGCTGTGTTCACCAGGCTGTGTTCACCAGGCTATAGTCACCAGGCTGTGTTCACCAGGCTATAGTCACCAGGCTATAGTCACCAGGCTGTGTTCACCTGGCTGTGTTCACCAGGCTATAGTCACCAGGCTATAGTCACCAGGCTGTGTTCACCAGGCTATAGTCACCAGGCTATAGTCACCAGGCTATAGTCACCAGGCTGTGTTCACCAGGCTATAGTCACCAGGCTATAGTCACCAGGCTGTGTTCACCAGGCTATAGTCACCAGGCTATAGTCACCAGGCTATAGTCACCAGGCTGTAGTCACCAGGCTATAATCACCAGGCTGTAGTCACCAGGCTATAGTCACCAGGCTATAGTCACCAGGCTATAGTCACCAGGCTGTGTTCACCAGGCTATAGTCACCAGGCTATAGTCACCAGGCTATAGTCACCAGGCTATAGTCACCAGGCTGTGTTCACCAGGCTATAGTCACCAGGCTGTGTTCACCAGTCCAACAAATCAGTCCAATATTATTTTCTTGGACTTGTTGTCTCCTAAATGTTTTTAGAGCCAGTTTTAGATCCGCATGGAAATCCTCCCGAACCATAGAAACACACTAACACATAGTCATTATATTATAGTCATTCAATTTCTATCTTTAAATCAAATAATTAAACACAGAACACAAAGTATTATATTGGATCTCAAACATTTTCAGAATGTATCGCCACCCCAAATCTAATAACACATGTTGATTTTTATAGCAATGAATAACCTTCATTACATTTTCATCTCTTATCAAAATGAAAACAAAACCAATAAATTTACTCAGTCAAATTATCTTTCTAAAAAAACGTATCTTATTATACATTGTTGAGGGGGCGAACCCCACTGCAGTTCCCCTGTTCCCCTGCAGTTCCCCACTTTGAATACCACCGTTCTAATGGTTCCAACCTACCTGTCTTGACTCCTCCTCCCCACCATTCATTCTCTAACAGGTCACATTTTGAGGACAGCACAGAGTAGAATGGAAGATAATAGAATAGAATAGAAAGTCTTCCAACCTCCCTCTCTTGGTTCACGTGTCACAATCCTCCCCACTGTTCATCCTCTCCCAGTTTACATCTCCACAGGCCCACTGAACAGCACAGACTCCTAATGGCATAAAAAGACCTTCATATTATATAGTCATTCATTCTGTGTTCAAACCTCCCTCTCTTGGTTCACGTGTCACAATCCTCCCCACCGTTCATCCTCTCCCAGTTTACATCTCCACAGGCCCACTGAACAGCACAGACTCCTAATGGCATAAAAAGACCTTCATATTATATAGTCATTCATTCTGTGTTCCAACCTCCCTCTCTTGGTTCACGTGTCAATCCTCCCCATCGTTCATCCTCTCCCAGTTTACATCTCCACAGGCCCACTGAACAGCACAGACTCCTAATGGCATTAAAAGACCTTCATATTATATAGTCATTCATTCTGTGTTCCAACCTCCCTCTCTTGGTTCACGTGTCACAATCCTCCCCACCGTTCATCCTCTCCCAGTTTACATCTCCACAGGCCCACTGAACAGCACAGACTCCTAATGGCATTAAAAGACCTTCATATTATATAGTCATTCATTCTGTGTTCCAACCTCCCTCTCTTGGTTCACGTGTCACAATCCTCCCCACTGTTCATCCTCTCCCAGTTTACATCTCCACAGGCCCACTGTTTATTCACAAGCTCTAATGAAACGTTAAAGCAGCCGGCTAGCTTCTGTAACAGTGTGTCTTTAACCGAGGGGGTCCAGTCCTAATGACACTCCCCAAACTCACATCTACACAGTAATGAGATGGCAGATATATCTACTGTATGTCCAGGCACCAGCCAGGAACGATGAGCAGGGAGCCCAAGAGCAGAGCTACACTACCTACCAGTCTTCTGGCTCTTCTGTTTCCACTGCTGTCATGTGTTGGTGTCTGATTGGCTGTGTGTTGATCACCTGACATGTGTTAGTGTCTGATTGGCTGTGTGTTGATCACCTGACATGTGTTGGTGTCTGATTGGCTGTGTGTTGATCACCTGACATGTGTTAGTGTCTGATTGGCTGTGTGTTGATCACCTGACATGTGTTGGTGTCTGATTGGCTGTGTGTTGATCACCAGACGTGTTAGATTATATCACACCTAGACGTGTTAGATTATATTACACTTAGACGTGTTAGATTATATTACACTTAGACGTGTTAGATTATATTACACTTAGACGTGTTAGATTATATCACACCTAGACGTGTTAGATTATATCACACCTAGACGTGTTAGATTATATCACACCTAGACGTGTTAGATTATATCACACCTAGACGTGTTAGATTATATCACACCTAGACGTGTTAGATTATATCACACCTAGACGTGTTAGATTATATCACACCTAGACGTGTTAGATTATATCACACCTAGACGTGTTAGATTGTATCACACCTAGACGTGTTAGATTATATCACACCTAGACGTGTTAGATTATATCACACCTAGACTTAGATTATACTTCTTGCTCTTTGGGAGCACCATGTGACAGGCAGGGATCCTTCCAGAGCAGAGTTACCTTCCAGTATTTCTCTGTTTCTCTCACACAGCAGGGCTCTACAGTGCAACCATTTTACTTGCATATGCTCTTAAATATTTTGCTGTGCAACCTGGACATTTTATTTAGGAGCACCAGTGCGCCTAGAAAAAATGAAGGATTCTGGCTTTATTACCTCATCTTTTTTATTGTGCTCCTAAATGTATTTGTGTGTGCTTCCATTTTTCAATTTAGTCACTCACCTGCTCCTTGTTAAAAAGGCCAGTGTAGAGCCCTGCACACACTTCTGCTGTGGTTGCTTTAATGCCGTAGTGTCTGTCTGTGTGTCGGTCACATTACGTAACCAGTATTGGTGGTAAAATGGCTTCATAAATACATTTGGATGATTGACAGACAGGCGTGTTTGTGAGTGACCGTAGTGAACTCAATCTGATGAATTAATCTTGATGGATGTTTTGGTATTGCATTTTGTATTGCATTTTGTCATCTGCTTCTCTAATGAGCCTAGAGAGACTTTAATGAGGCCTAATTCACTAATTGGTTGATAATTAGTTAATTAGCTTAGCTGATAACCATGTAACTTCACCTCAGACAATAACATTTACCTTCACACCAGCTCATGTCTGCCCACCAGCCAGTCCATACTGTACCTGTCTGTATGATGTTGGTGGGTGATCTTGGACAGAAACAGAGCTTCTTGGTATCATCTTGGTGAATCAGAAAGGCAGATAAATGCACCAGGATGTGTTATTCAGCCACCCTGTCTGTCTGTCTGTCTGTCGGTCGAGGTGAATGGAGAGCAGGGACCACTTCTCCTTGCTCCAGGTAATCTGCTGTCTGTCTGTTGGTCTGTCTGTTGGTCTGTCTGTCTG
Source organism: Oncorhynchus kisutch (assembly GCF_002021735.2). Lineage (NCBI taxonomy): Eukaryota > Metazoa > Chordata > Actinopteri > Salmoniformes > Salmonidae > Oncorhynchus > Oncorhynchus kisutch. The sequence goes on from NW_022261981.1 coordinate 938,708, forward strand.
TCTGTCGGTCGAGGTGAATGGAGAGCAGGGACCACTTCTCCTTGCTCCAGGTAGTCTGCTGTCTGTTTGTCGGTCGAGGTGAATGGAGAGCAGGGACCACTTCTCCTTGCTCCAGGTAGTCTGCTGTCTGTCTGTCTGTCGAGGTGAATGGAGAGCAGGAACCACTTCTCCTTGCTCCAGGTAGTCTGCTGTCTCTGCATGTGTGGGGCTGTTGCAGTGATCATTACCGTTTAATAGATGGCCCCAGTCCATGCTCAGATACACAGCCTCAATACAGCCCCAGTCCATGCTCAGATACATTGCCTCAATACAGCCTCAGTCCATGCTCAGATACACAGCCTCAATACAGCCCCAGTCCATGCTCAGATACACAGCCTCAATACAGCCCCAGTCCATGCTCAGATACACAGCCTCAATACAGCCTCAGTCCATGCTCAGATACACAGCCCCAGTCCATGCTCAGATACACAGCCTCAATACAGCCTCAGTCTAGATACCGGAGATGTCTTTGTTCCATGGCGCACAATTCAGCATTTATGCCTACACTATTCGGTAACACAAGCTCGCTATTTTGCAGATCCAAAATAACAATCACTGTTTGTTACTGATGTATAAACTTAAACTATAAACTATCTATACATATATTGTCTTTATAAACCTACTTAAATAATGTAATTTGTTGGCCTACCTTCCTGTAACTAACATTGTGTTGCCTGGCAGCTAACGTTCCCTGGAAGATGTGGCATCACACCAATAGAACACTATGTAAAGTGGAACACAATGACAGCCTTGAAGTGTGTCTCAGAGGCTGCTGTCAACACTGCAATACAGCTCAGCTTGTAGAATTACTGTTGCTCCTCTGTGCCGGACCAAAGGCCTTGTAGTGGGGTTTAGTCTGCTCCTCTGTGTCGGACCAAAGGCCTTGTGGTGGGGTTTAGTCTGCTCCTCTGTGCCAGGCCAAAGGACTTGTGGTGGGGTTTAGTCTGCTCCTCTGTGCCGGACCAAAGGCCTTGTGGTGGGGTTTAGTCTGCTCCTCTGTGCCGGACCAAAGGCCTTGTGGTGGGGTTTAGTCTGCTCCTCTGTGCCGGACCAAAGGCCTTGTAGTGGGGTTTAGTCTGCTCCTCTGTGTCGGACCAAAGGCCTTGTGGTGGGGTTTAGTCTGCTCCTCTGTGCCAGACCACACACACACACACAGAGAGAGAGAGTACGGTATAACAACATTGCCATCATACAGTAGCCTTCCGTACCATCTCCTGTCTGATACAGACAAAGCCCTTATCCCAGTGCAGAGCAGACCTGGCTTCAAATACTATTCAAAATCATTTAAAATACTTGATCTGTGCTTGATTGAACTTTTCTGGCACAATGGAACTCTTTCACTTGTCCCAAAATGGCGATCCCCACCCATCTGGCAATCCAGGCAGACGAAAGACTATAGGACTGATCCAGACAGATGAACCCTCTGACCGAGCCATCTCTACACACACTGTCTGGTCATTATCACAGAGGGGATGGAGGCACCTCTCGCTCTTTCTTTCTCTCTATTAAAAAATGATAGGCGAGGGCCATCTCTCTTCAATACCCTGCCAATCAATATATATTGAGAAAACGGAAGGGCCGCCGCCTGAACGTGCACACACACACACACACACACACAGAAACACAGACAGGCAGGTAGACACAGAAACACAGACACACAGACACACACACACACACAGACACAGAAACACAGACACACACACACACACACACACAGACACACAGACAGACAAATCCTTTTTGCAGACCAGGAGTGTAGTGCTGAAGGAGCGATTGGTGCACTAAGGGATGGGGCTGCACCCTAAATGGCCCCCTATTCCCTCTGGGACCTCGTGAAAAGAGGTGGACTATATAGGGATTAGGGTTCCATGTGGGACACAGCCGTGGTTATTACAGAGATACTACATGTTGTGGATTAGGGTTCCATGTGGTTATTACAGAGATACTACATGTTGTGGATTAGGGTTCCATGTGGGACACAGCTATGGTTATTGTTACGAATCCCTTTTGGCCCGACAGTCTAGGGGGGATGGTAATGAGACCCGTAACATAACTCAGGCAAACGAAATAACCAGGACAACTAAATTACCGTCAAACTCAAGGTTTATTTGTAAACACACGGTAATGGGGGGGGAGCAGGAAAAGGGGCTGAGCTGGACCCAAGAAAAGAAACAATAAGTATTCAAAAAAAACCTAAGCTAGACTAGCCTACTTTAACAACAGCTAACTAACTAACCCAAAATACAGTGGGTAGTCCGCCCAGTTCTAACTAGTGTTTTTAACAAAGTTTACCTACGGGTAGTGTATGCCCATGGGCGACTTGTCTTGGTTCCCCCCTTTTCCCACCAGAAAACAAACACAAACACCATAACCAAAACAATAGTCATAGGTGATGACAAAGTTCTATGGAGGTGCCCAAACAAAAGAGAGGTTAATACACAAAGAGAGAGTGAAACACAGAGACCTACAGACATGGCATTTACAGAGAGATTGAGCTCTAGAGCAAACAACTGACAGGGTTTTTAAACCAAGGGAAAGGAACTGTGATTGGGTAGGAAACAGGAGGAGGTGTGTCTTCTGATTGATGATTGGATTGGTGACTGATTGGGGAGTGATGATTTTCACCTGTGAGGGGAGAAGGAGAGAAAAGAACACAGGATACACACACACACACACACACACACACACACACACAGGATACACACACAGGATACTGGTATCCGTAACAGTTATTATAGAGATACTACATTGATACGAGATACTACATCTACGAGATACTACAACTACGTTGTGGATTAGGGTTCCATGTGGGTCGGCTTGCACATTTTGGGGAATATTCCGAGGTGGAAACTTTCTGTGAGAATTAACGGGAATATATGGGAATTAACGGCAATATATGCAAATTAATATTAATACCATTTAAATGTAGATGTTTTTTGCATTGGATATATTAGCCCAATCATATGGAGACAGAAACATAAACATTTGACCTTCTCATAAGTAGACATAATGATTCAATCCTTCCAATATAAATAAATAACAAACATTTTAGTTACAAGTTGAACTTGAATTAAATGAGTTGACTCTTCACACGGGATGATTTCACTGAACAACAAAAGAAAGGGAATATTGAATAATCCCCAATGATCCATCTCCCAAGAATGTTTTCAACATAGATCTGTAAAAATATAGTCTGGAAACTAAAGCTTTGGTTGTCTTCCTCTCGGGCTTCCGTATCTTCTCCCTGGACCTCCTCAATGTCCACCCCTTGAACATCAGACTCTGAGGTCTAATTTTCACGGTCACTTTCCAACCTTGTTGAGGATGGCTTGTTGTCAGCAATTTTTCAACCATTGTGTTGGTCAGCATGTTTAGTGCTTTGGTGTGTTTATAAACAAGGACCAGTTGCGCTCTGAGGCAGCTGATGTTGGTGGGATTTGGAGGATGATGGAGGCAACAGGGGAAAGAGCCTCAGATCCACAAAGTCCCTTCCACCAGGTAGCTGATGAGATATGTTTGCACGACTGCCATATTGCATCTCCATCCCAAAGCCCTTGCTTGGAAGTGTACTTCACCAGACTGCCAAGAACCTTGCCCTCATCCAGGCCAAGGTGGCGAGACACAGAAGTGATGACACCATAGGCCTTGTTGATCTCTGCACCAGACAGGATGCTCTTGCCAGTATACTTGGGGTCCAACATGTATGCTGCAGCGTGTTTGGGCTTCAGGTAGAAGTCTTCATGCTTTTTGATGTATTTCAGAACAGAATGTGGTGCTCTAATTCTTCTCACTTTGCTTGGTGAGGTAGATTGTTGCTATAACTTGATGACCCTTTACATACCTAACAATTCCATTGGCTCTATTGTAGAATGTATCCATTGTTTTCAGTGCCATGATGTCCTCGAGGAGCAGTAGTGGGCTCAATAGCATCTCATTAGTTTGCAAGATCTTGAGAATCAGCTGTACATGTGATGGAAGAATGCACTGTGCATGCAGAGGGTTGGGGATAGTTTAACCAAAATATGCCACAAGACCTAGAATTGCCTTATGCGTATCCCACAAAAAAAGGTTCACTGTCATAAACTAACTGTTTTTGGATGAACTTAAGCGAAATTCCCAGGCTTGACTTCCCATAGAACATGACGGTTTCCAACCCTTTCCAACCCTACATGTGGGACACAGCCGTGGTTATTACAGCCGTGGTTATTACAGCCGTGGTTATTACAGGTTATTACAGCCGTGGTTATTACAGGTTATTACAGACATGGTTATTACAGCCGTGGTTATTACAGCCGTGGTTATCACAGCTGTGGTTATTACAGGTTATTACAGCCGTGGTTATTACAGCCGTGGTTATCACAGCCGTGGTTATTACAGCCGTGGTTATTACAGGTTATTACAGCCGTGGTTATTACAGCCGTGGTTATTACAGCCGTGGTTATTACAGCCGTGGTTATTACAGCCGTGGTTATTACAGGTTATCACAGCCGTGGTTATCACAGCCGTGGTTATCACAACCGTGGTTATCACAGCCGTGGTGGTTATCACAGCCGTGGTTATTACAGCCGTGGTGGTTATCACAGCCGTGGTGGTTATTACAGCCGTGGTTATTACAGGTTATTACAGCCGTGGTTATTACAGGTTATTACAGCCGTGGTTATTACAGCCGTGGTTATTACAGCCGTGGTTATCACAGCCGTGGTTATTACAGGTTATTACAGCCGTGGTTATTACAGCCGTGGTTATCACAGCCGTGGTTATCACAGCCGTGGTTATCACAGCCGTGGTTATTACAGCCGTGGTTATTACAGGTTATTACAGACGTGGTTATTACAGCCGTGGTTATTACAGCCGTGATTATTACAGCCGTGGTTATTACAGGTTATTACAGCCGTGGTTATTACAGCCGTGGTTATTACAGGTTATCACAGCCGTGGTTATCACAGCCGTGGTTATCACAACCGTGGTTATCGCAGCCGTGGTGGTTATCACAGCCGTGGTTATTACAGCCGTGGTGGTTATCACAGCCGTGGTTATTACAGCCTTGGTGGTTATCACAGCCGTGGTGGTTATTACAGCCGTGGTGGTTATTACAGCCGTGGTGGTTATTACAGCCGTGGTTATTACAGCCGTGGTGGTTATTACAGCCGTGGTGGTTATTACAGCCGTGGTGGTTATTACAGCCGTGGTGGTTATTACAGCCGTGGTTATTACAGCCGTGGTTATCACAGCCGTGGTGGTTATTACAGCCGTGGATATCACAGCCGTGGTTATCACAGCCGTGGTTATTACAGCTGTGGTTATTACAGCCGTGGTTATTACAGCCGTGGTTACTACAGCCGTGGTTATTACAGCCGTGGTTATTACAGGTTAGTACAGCCGTGGTTATTACAGGTTATTACAGCAGTGGTTATTACAGCCGTGGTTATTACAGGTTATTACAGCCGTGGTTATTACAGCCGTGGTTATTACAGCCGTGGTTATTACAGGGATACTACATGTTGTTCAGAGAGACAGCATTTTCTGAAGGAGACACAGACCCAGAAGATTAGCACAGGCTATCAGATGTGATTGGGCTCAGCAATGTCATGGTGTTTGTGTCTGTGTGCGCGTGTGTTTGGTGTGTGTGTGTGTGTTGTGGGGTGTCTGTATCTGGCATATGTGTGTACATGTGTTGGACTGTATTTTTTCCCCTGGTGGACAAAGATGGTAAGTGACATTTTTAGCTGACCTGAGGCCAGAAGGGCCACTGGAAGGCTGGCGAGCAGACAGACACACACACACACAGACACACACACACTCTCACACACACACACACACACACAGACACACACACACACACAGACACACACACACACAGAGGTCTGGGCCTCTGTTTCGCCTCCCCGTCACCTTTGGCAGCAGTAGCAGACCGCGCTCTGTGCCCGGCCAGTCCATATGGCCATGCTTTGACAAATGACATGACCTTTAGGTTAAAGTCTGAAGGCCCATGAGTTGCCATTCTAACACATTTCAGTCCCCTCTGCATGTAGTCTACAGCATGGAGGATATTAATACTGAACACTTCCCTTGTGACTGATGCCTTCAACAACATAACATCTCTCTTTTATCTTCTCTCTTTCTCTCCCCTTTTCGCTCTTTCTTTGTCCCTTTCTCATTTCTTTCTCTCCCTCTCCCTCATCTCTCTCCCTCCTCTCTTTCTCTCCCTATTCCCCCTCCCTCCTCCCTTTCTCTCCCTCCCTCCTCTCTCTCTCCCTCCCTCCCTCCCTCCTCTCTCTCTCCCTCCCTTCTCTCTCACTCTCTCTCTCTCTCTCTCTCTCCCTATTCCTCCTCTCTCTCTCTCTCTCTCCCTATTCCTCTTCCCTCACTACTCTCTCTCTCTCTCTCCCTATTCCTCCTCCCTCACTACTCTCTCTCTCTCCCTATTCCTCTTCCCTCACTACTCTCTCTCTCTCCAGATTCTGCTGGGAATTTTCTTCATCCTGTTCGCTCTGCTGTTTGTTGTGGCTCTGTTCATTTCAAAGTAAGTAGACTCCTGTACACCTAACCTGCCATACAAATGTAATGCAGTCACTCTTATTTACTACGACACGTAAGTATGACTGTTTCTGGGTACCATAGTAATAGTTAGTATAGATAGTACAGGCCCACGTCGCACAGACAGTGTTGTTACCAAGACGCATGAGTCACACAGACAGTGTTGTTACTGACTCATGAGTCACACAGACAGTGTTGTTACTAAGACTCATGAGTCACACAGACAGTGTTGTTATTAAGACTCATGAGTCACACAGACAGTGTTGTTACCAAGATGCATGAGTCACACAGACAGTGTTGTTACTGACTCATGAGTCACACAGACAGTGGTGTTACCAAGACGCATGAGTCACACAGACAGTGTTGTTACTGACTCATGAGTCACACAGACAGTGTTGTTACTAAGACTCATGAGTCACACAGACAGTGTTGTTATTAAGACTCATGAGTCACACAGACAGTGTTGTTACTAAGACTCATGAGTCACACAGACAGTGTTGTTACTAAGACACATGAGTCACACAGACAGTGTTGTTACTAAGACTCATGAGTCACACAGACAGTGTTGTTACTAAGACTCATGAGTCACACAGACAGTGTTGTTATTAAGACTCATGAGTCACACAGACAGTGTTGTTACTAAGACTCATGAGTCACACAGACAGTGTTGTTACTGACTCATGAGTCACACAGACAGTGTTGTTACTAAGACTCATGAGTCACACAGACAGTGTTGTTATTAAGACTCATGAGTCACACAGACAGTGTTGTTACTAAGACTCATGAGTCACACAGACAGTGTTGTTACTAAGACACATGAGTCACACAGACAGTGTTGTTACTAAGACTCATGAGTCACACAGACAGTGTTGTTACTAAGACTCATGAGTCACACAGACAGTGTTGTTATTAAGACTCATGAGTCACACAGACAGTGTTGTTACTAAGACTCATGAGTCACACAGACAGTGTTGTTACTAAGACTCATGAGTCAAACGTCAACTCTAGTAATTGTAGTTAGTGTAGCCTGAGAAGTTGCAGGGTCCTGACAGTGTGATTGTAGTTAGTGTAGCCTGAGAAGTTGCAGGGTCCTGACAGTGTGATTGTAGTTAGTGTAGCCTGAGAAGTTGCAGGGTCCTGACAGTGTGATTGTAGTTAGTGTAGTTAGTGTAGCCTGAGAAGTTGCAGAGTCCTGACAGTGTGTTTGTAGTTAGTGCAGCCAGTGAAGTTGCAGGGTCCTGACAGTGTGATTGTAGTTAGTGTAGTTAGTGTAGCCTGAGAAGTTGCAGGGTCCTGACAGTGTGATTGTAGTTAGTGTAGCCTGAGAAGTTGCAGGGTCCTGACAGTGTGATTGTAGTTAGTGTAGCCAGTGAAGTTTCAGAGTGCTGTCAGATCTCATATCTGATAAAAGTTCATATGGATTTATGATGCATGGTTAAACTAATGTGAAATTATTTGTGTCTTTTATAGTAATGTGTTGTTAAACTAATGTGAAATAGTTTGTCTTTTATAGTAACGTGTTAAATTCATGTGAAATAGTTTGTGTCTGTGAATGTACCCTCCTGTGAACAATAATTTCCTTGGAAGAGAACTAAACTAGTCTGTTCTGTTCTGCAGTTTGGACAAAGCTCTTCACTCTGCTGGCATCAGTTCTGGCTTCATGGTGTTTGGCACCAACCTGACCAACCCTCTGAATGAACTCCTGCTGACTCTACAGCCTGTGAGTACTGTTTGTGTGTAGATGAATGCACTTACTGTAAGTCGCTCTGAATAAGAACGTCTGCTAAATGACAAAACGGTTAAGTGTTTGTGTGTGTATATGTGTATGTCATGTGTGTCTGCGCGCAGCCTGGGAGTATACTGAAGCCCTCTTTCCTTAAAGTGGGATAATGTTCCATGCTGTTGGCCTCAGTGGGATAATGTTACATGTTGTTGGCCTCAGTGGGATAATGTTCCATGCTGTTTGCTTCAGTGGGATAATGTTCCATGTCGTTGGCCTCAGTGGGATAATGTTCCATGTCGTTGGCCTCAGTGGGATAATGTTCCATGTCGTTGGCCTCAGTGGGATAATGTTCCATGCCGTTGACCTCAGTGGGATACTGTTCCATGTCGTTGGCCTCAGTGGGATAATGTTCCATGCCGTTGACCTCAGTGGGATAATGTTCATAATTTTAACTTTTAGATATTACTTTATCAGAAGTGTGGAATGGTAAGTTGGTTCGGTAGAGATTTAAAGGAGTAGTTCAATGTATTTTACTTTAATTTGATGTTAGTAGTGGAATGGTAAGTGTTCCGGTGCCTTGGTATATAATCGTTCCATTGCCACCCTTCGTCATCGTTGTCAAATCAGCTAATTAGATCAAGAAGTACTAGAGAAAGAATGGGTCCCAAATGGCACTCCATTCCCTATATAATGCACTACTTTTGACAAGATCCCTATGGGCCCAGGTTAAAAGTAGTGCACTATATATGGAATAAGGTGCCATTTGGGACACAGCCAGAGAGAAGTCCTGGCCGTTGATTTCTGCAATTAGAGTAGGATACTTTAATTAAAATATATTATTCCCCTAGGACCCATGGTGAAGGAGAATAATCACCACCACATTACTGGCGTCTTCATAATGTCTTCTATGTGATGTGAATGACCAAAACCCTGGGTTCCTAATCCCTACATAGCGCACTACTTTTGAGAGATCGAGAGAGAGTTGTTGACATATATAGAACATAGGCTGCTATTTGACATCATCCAGCCCCTGATTGGCTTGTAGGAGGATATGATGATGGGAATTGTAAAGGTCACAGTGTATCCTACTATTTAACATGCATGTCAAGCCCAGTCAGAGTTATGAGTGTAAAGCTGCCAAAGTGCCAGGCATTAACATTTCCTCCACAGTGACGTGCAGCCAAAGCAACTTATTGGACAGTCCTTTTCCGTCAGCATGACTTTCAAAGAGTTTTCAAAAACGTGTAAATTTATTATTTTTTGAGCGACCCACTGAAGCGAACACACACCTAGACACACACACACACACACAGTTTCTCAATATGTATACTACCAAGTTCCATACTAGCATGCTCTGAGTGCATTCTCTGAAGACGTTCTCTTGAGTACGTTCTTGAGTACGTATTACCTCACGCTGAGCAGCACTCCCCCTACTGTATTACCTCACGCTGAGCAGCACTCCCCCTACTGTATTACCTCACGCTGAGCAGCACTCCCCCTACTGTATTACCTCACGCTGAGCAGCACTCCCCCTACTGTATTACCTCACGCTGAGCAGCACTCCCCCTACTGTATTACCTCACGCTGAGCAGCACTCCCCCTACTGTATTACCTCACGCTGAGCAGCACTCCCCCTACTGTATTACCTCACGCTGAGCAGCACTCCCCCTACTGTATTACCTCACGCTGAGCAGCACTCCCCCTACTGTATTACCTCACGCTGAGCAGCACTCCCCCTACTGTATTACCTCACTCCGAGCAGCACTACCCCTACTGTATTACCTCACACTGAGCAGCACTCCCCCTACTGTATTACCTCACTCCGAGCAGCACTACCCCTACTGTATTACCTCACACTGAGCAGCACTCCCCCTACTGTATTACCTCACTCCGAGCAGCACTACCCCTACTGTATTACCTCACACTGAGCAGCACTCCCCCTACTGTATTACCTCACGCTGAGCAGCACTCCCCCTACTGTATTACCTCACACTGAGCAGCACTCCCCCTACTGTATTACCTCACTCCGAGCAGCACTACCCCTACTGTATTACCTCACACTGAGCAGCACTCCCCCTACTGTATTACCTCACGCTGAGCAGCACTCCCCCTACTGTATTACCTCACACTGAGCAGCACTCCCCCTACTGTATTACCTCACACTGAGCAGCACTACCCCTACTGTATTACCTCACTCCGAGCAGCACTACCCCTACTGTATTACCTCACGCTGAGCAGCACTCCCCCTACTGTATTACCTCACGCTGAGCAGCACTCCCCCTATGCAAGGTAAATGTCAATTCTTTGTGTGTAGCTAACAGTACTAGTAGCTAGTTAGCCCTATTGACTTAGGCTTGCGACCTATGCACACTACAGTGGGTATTGTAGGCAGGTAAACATTCCAAAATGAACACAGCATGTATTTATTAACGTATCAAAATAAGATATTGTAGTCAGGCAACATATGAGATGTGAATAGGAAATGTTACAGTCCAAAGTCTGAGTTTATTTTGCCATTCATTTAAAAAAATAAACGGAGTAATTTTCTACGTGGTGGCGTCCTATTTCTTTGCATACTCTCCGTTGAAGCTTGCATGGATGGATGCTTCAAAATATGTACAAACGGAGTACACATCAGAGAAGTGTCCTCCGTGCTCCGTTTCACATACTTTGATTTGGACTCCTACTCTGACCGTCCCATGCAACAATTTGCGTGCTCGGAGCCCGGTAGTATACGTTTGGGGAAACACCACTAGACACACATACACACCTCGCATTTCAACACTCTGCATTGTCTTGACTACACCTTTGAGGATTAATGGGCCAGGACCGAGTGTTACAGTATAGCAGACTACTACCAGGACAGAGTGTTACAGAGCAGCAGACTACTACCAGGACAGAGTGTTACAGAGCAGCAGACTACTACCAGGACAGAGTGTTACAGACCAGCGGACTACTACCAGGACAGAGTGTTACAGACCAGCAGACTACTAC